>NC_079410.1:0-300000 GCF_029220125.1 Pseudoliparis swirei | reverse complement strand
GCCTTGTGATTATGGTACTGTGCCTCATTGTTGGATGTGGGACTAATGATTCAGAATGTGGGTTTATCAGCTCAACAAGACAGGCTATTACTTCAACTTGTCATGCATCTACCTCGGCTTCACTCAACGTATGAGCGTTAGGACTGTTCTCATGTGTTTCTGTTGACACATCGGGTTGTGGGCACGTTTCCATTGACACACTCGTCAATAATCTCTTTTTGCTTTTTCGCCGAGCGAAAATCAATGTCTTTCACTTGCGCAAAAGGAACTGTGGATGGAAACTTGGGAGGAAGCCATGAACATGGCAACTCCGTCGGGCGATGTCTGCCTTTACTCTGATTCATTTCAAGGTAAAATAAAACACTGGCTACATGGGAACAGCACTCAGCACGGCCAGCCAAACAGTCACTGCTGGTCCTGAATGAGCGCTGGAAGCGGCTTCATCCAAACACTAGTCCTGGAGTCGGAGCTGTGCGACTACGGATCATAGTATGAACCCAGACACGGGGCGCTTGATGTTCCGACATTTGTGGTATTTCCACAGCAAGTATAACGCAGAAATAGTTGTTAATGTCCCATGGTCGATAGCGGAAATGAAAACTGTTTTACAGGAATGTGACCGGGCTATGTGCTGGTAACTAGGGGTAACTAGCGAATTAACCACAAAGTGTTGAGCGAGTAAAATCAGGTAAAAAAGCGTTGCGAATATTCAATTCCAACCGCTGAAATCTTTCTTTGGTAATGCAGAAGGACATGAGGTTGCTGGGCTCTCGCATAATCAAACAGCGGACACGATAGCCAGGTCAACTTCTTCTAACATTTAATAAGTGGACCCCAAGATGGCGCGATTGAGATGCTGACGTCACGTGAATACGCTCTATACGATAGACGGTTGACAGCTACCTCCTCCGTCTCTTCATCGCCACATTCCCATGTCTCCGCCTCCTAACTCAACCCACATCGAAACACATAACCCACTCCATTCCAGTACTGACCTCGCCCTGGCCGAGGACCTAAACTCTTCTTTCAAGTTAAAGCAAACATCTGTGTTAATCCGCTTTACTTCTCACACCCTCTCTCGGATTAGCCACAGATGTACACTATGGAAAACCTTCAATTGGATATGGCCTAAAAACGTAAACTACGGAAAACAAATGATTTAAACAAACTAAAAAATGACCCTCACCTCAAAAAAATGTAATAATACGAGTTAGTGACTGACAGAACACTCACCCCTCCTGATCGGTATGTCGACATCGTTCCAGTATAGTCAACGGCCTCGTCACAGCAGTTCATATTATGTCCAGAAATCAGAACGGCCATGACCTGGCCGTTCTTCAATGTAGGGTTTTTCGGCAACCCTTCAAATTCAATGTTCAGTCTTTTGTAGAATGATTCAGGTCCCTCCGCACAAAGTACAGTTGAGTCCATATGTCGAACAGTCCAGTTCGAGAGTCCGGCACCAGGGCGCATTCGCCCCTGGCAAGATCATTAAGGGTACGTTCACACCAAAAGCGACGTGATTTTGTGTGAGTTTACTCGCTCGACCATTTGCCATGTTCACACCATAAGCGTCACGACGCTCTGTGAGGGGCGGGGCTTATCTCCGTGGCTTGCCTCTGTAAAAACCTTTATCATTTCCTTCATCCACCATGGAAGAACCAACCACTAGTTCTACTTTATACTCGTTGAGGACATCCCACAAACGTCTGAACATCTCACACCGATGAAGCTAACTGTTACGTCTGAGACTTCCGCTTCCAGCGCTACGACAGCAGAACATCTAAACGCGTGTTATTGTGTTCATAACAGTTGATGATGACCCACCATTTGATTGTTTCAGCTGATGAAGGTCCTTGAAGTTTGCCATATGCTGTGTCTTCATAACTATCAGGTTCTCTCTACAACGCCTGCAGCCATGGTGACACTAGTGCCCAAACCCCTCTCGCAGCTGGACATGACCAAAAAAGATGTTTTGTCGTTTCACCGTCACCACAGGAGGGCCGGGGACATTTTGCACTTCGGGTGCATTTTCTCCTCAAGAAACACTCTTCTGGGCAAACACTGGTTTACCAGCATGTTTCTGGCGGTCCATATTGCGTCTGTAATCGCGACTAGGGTGAGCCGCTGTTTGGCAAAGTCATGAGCTGGAATTTGACTGTTCTGGCTCACCCCATACAGGACCAGCTGTGCTGTCAGGACCTCCCTTGCTGGCAAATACAGGAATTTTAAGGAGCTGGCCTTTGCCCACTGGTCTACGGCAGCACTGCACTCCCAGAGCAGATGCCTCACTGACTCTGGGGCTCCACAACCTGGTCGGGGGCAGGTAGAGTGCGCAGACATGCCCCGGGAGTGCATTACGGACCTGACTGGGAGAATCTAGTGAGCCACCATCCTTGACAGGTCCCGGAGTCTGTTTGGAAGAGCAGGATGGTTCACGTTGCGCCATACCATTGATGGCTCTCCAAAGGCAAGCCCTCGCACTGGTTCCCTCTCCTGCACAACAGAAATGAGACAGCGTTGGTTAGTCAAAGTCTCTAAATCCTCCTGCTCAAGTTCAAATTTCTTTAAAAAGGTCTAAATAAAAGCATAGGCTGGTGGCAGGTCAAAGGATGTAGGTTTCCTCAGGTCTTTGGGTGCCAGTTTTATTGTCATTCAATTCAGTTTATTTGTATAGCCCAATTTCACAAATTACAAATTTGTCTCGGAGTGCTTTACAATCTTTACACATAGACATCCCTGCCCCAAAACCTTGCATCGGATCAGGAAAAACTCCCAAATAACCCTTCAGGGGGAAAAAAAGGGAAGAAACCTTCAGGAGAGCAACAGAGGAGGATCCCTCTCCAGGATGGACAGGTGCAATAGATGTAATGTGTACAGAAGGACAGATTTAGAGTTTAAATACATTCAATGAATGTGACAGAGTGTATGAATAGTTCATAGTTGGCATATTCCACGATGGAGACCTCCACGATCCATCAGGCAGATGGCGGAAGAGAGGAGGAGTGGGCGGAGTCTCAACAGTAGGCGGAGTCTCAGCAGGACAGTGGCGTAGTCAGGAGCAGGAATTCCACGACCCAGACCTCGATGATCCATCAGGCGGATAGGATCTATGTCGTCTCATAGGGTCCGATGACCCCATGAGACGTGAAGTCAAAAGGACTCCGGGGAGAAAGCAGAGTTAGTAACGTGTGATTGAGAGATGAAAATTCATCCTTAAGGAGAGAAAAAAGAGGAGATAGGTACTCAGTGCATCCTAAAATGTCCCCCGGCAGCTATAAGCCTATAGCAGCATATCAAGGGGCTGGACCAGGGCAAACCTGATTCAGCCCTAACTATAAGCTCTGTCAAAGAGGAAAGTCTTAAGTCGACTCTTAAATGAGGTGACTGTCTGCCTCCCGGACTGAAGGTGGAAGCTGGTTCCATAGAAGAGGAGCTTGATAACTAAAGGCTCTGGCTCCCATTCTACTTTTTAAGACTCTAGGAACTACAAGTAGTCCCGCATTTAGTGAGCGTAGCTCTCTAGTGGGGCAATATGGTACTACAAGCTCCTTAAGACATGATGGTGCATCACCAATCAAGGCTTTGTAGGTTAAGAGAAGAATTTTTAAAGTGATTCTTGATTTTACTGGGAGCCAGTGCAGAGCAGCTAGTGCAGGAGTGATGTGACCTCTTTTCTTAGTTTTAGTGAGAACATGAGCTGCAGCATTCTGGATCAACTGGAGGGACCTAAGAGACTTATTAGAGCAGCCTGATAATAAGGAGTTGCAGTAATCCAGTCTCGAAGTAACGAACGCGTGAACCAATTTTTCTGCATCTTTTTGTGACAAGCTGTTCCTGATTTTTGAAATATTACGTAGATTAAATAATGCAGTCCTTGAGATTTGCTTTACGTGGGAGTTAAAGGACAAGTCCCAATCAAAGATAACGCCAAGATTCTTTACAGTGGTATTGGATGCCAGGGCAATGCCGTCTACAGAAACCACATCACCAGATAATTGATCTCTGAGGTGCTCAGGGCCGATTAAAATTACTTCGGTTTTGTCTGAGTTTAACATCAAGACGTTGCAGGTCATCCATGTTTTTATGTCTTTAAGACATACTTGAATTTTACCGAGTTGGTTGCTCTCCTCTGGTTTTATCGATAGATATAGTTGAGTATCATCTGCATAACAATGAAAGTTTATGGAGTGTTTCCTGATAATATTGCCCAAAGGAAGCATGTATAAGGTAAATAAAATTGGTCCAAGCACAGAACCTTGTGGAACTCCGTGATTAACGTTGGTGGTTATCGAGGCGTCATCGTTTAGAAGTTCAAATTGTGATCGATCTGATAAATAGGATTTAAACCAAATTAGTGCCGTGCCTGAAATGCCAATCGACTGCTCCAGTCTCTGTAATAGGATGTCATGGTCAATGGTGTCGAATGCAGCACTAAGGTCTAACAAGACCAGTACAGAGATGAGTCCTTTATCTGCTGCCATTAAGAGGTCATTTGTAATTTTCACCAGTGCTGTCTCGGTGCTGTGGTGTTTTCTAAATCCTGATTGAAATGTCTCAAATAAACTATTATGATGTAGAAAGTCGCACAACTGATTTGCGACCACTTTCTCAAGGATCTTGGAGAGGAAAGGGAGGTTAGAGATCGGTCTGTAGTTAGCCATCACCTCTGGATCCAGAGTGGGCTTCTTCAGGAGAGGTTTAATAACAGCCACTTTGAAGGAGTGTGGTACGTGGCCTGTTAGCAGAGACACATTGATAATATCTAATAGAGAGCTGCCAATTAAAGGCAAAACGTCTTTAAGCAGCCTCGTCGGGATGGGGTCCTAGAGACAGGTAGACGTGTTCGAAGTAGAAACCGTTGAAGATAATTGGTCACGGTTGATGGGAGAAAAGCCCTCCAAATATACACCAGGGCATACAGCGGTTTCCAAGGCCATTCCACTTGAGGACAGATTGGCACTGGTTAAGGGCAAGAGATTATTAATCTTGTCCCTAATAGTTAATTTTCACAGCAGCTCCCATGCACTTAGAGCTTTTCTGATATTATTTGTATTTTATGTTACTCTGTTGCTACTTTTTTTTCCTCCCCTGACTATCGAAGTAATCAGCACACTATGACAGCTAGACACGTCAAGTTTGTCATGGTCTTTATGCTGTTTTTTATCTATTTTCACCACTGTCTGGGGACCCGGCACGTAGCCATGGAGACCATGTTTGTCTACTCAAGGACCAACTGGTGGCTTTTCGAGACGCGGCGGTGCTGCTGCCCGAGGAAGGACAGCTGGAGGCGGAGGCAGGCAGCGGAGAGACGGCAGCAATACCAACCACAGTCGGGAGACGGCCACACCATCTAGTGCCGAGCTCTGCACCTCACTGGTTTACTGGAGGAACTCGTCCAGCTTGGAGGAGGCGAGAGGGCACGCCGCCAGCCCCGCAGCGCGGACAGCAGCTCCGCGTCAGGATGGGTGCGCTGACAAAATGACGTTACCCCTCTGCGATGGGCCGCCTCCTGCTCCTCGTTTACTGCACGGTGTCAGTGATCTCCAAAGTGGTCTTCTGGAGGAGCAGCATGGCAGCGGCTGACCGGAAGAGGCTGAACCAGCTGATGATGAAGACCAGCAGTGTGCTGGGGGTCCTGTGGATACCGTGGAGGACGCTCTCGCAGCTCTGCAGCTCCTTCAGCCACCGGCTGGTTCCTCCCCGTGTCTGAGGGGAGGAACCTCAAGTCCTTCCTGCTGCTGTCAGGCTGCACAACAAACTGCAGGAGATCCTGGCAAACTCAACACTTACTCAGCACTTTACTTTGTTTCCCCCTTGTATATTTAGTATTTTAGTTTAGTATTGTTATTGTGTTTTATTTTTATTAATGCTCTAATGTGCACCGCTGCTGTGATCCTGAAATTTACAGACTGTGGGACTAATAAAGGATTATCTTATCTCATCTTAAAATCTTTTCATTAAAGAAGTTCATGAAGTCATTACCACTGAGGTCTATAGGAATACTCGGCTCCACAGAGCTGTGACTCTCTGTCAGCCTGGCTACAGTGCTGAAGAGAAACCTGGGGTTGTTTTTATTTTTCTCTATTACTGATGAGTAATAGGCTGCTCTGGCATTACGGAGGGCCTTCTTATAAGTTTTAAGACTATCGCCAAACTAAGCGGGATTCTTCCAGAGTAGTTGAACGCCATATGCTTTCAAGCTTTCGTGACATTTGCTTCAGTTTGCGGGTCTGAGGGTTATACCAGGGAGCAAACCTCCTCTTCCTCACTGTCTTCTTCTTCAGAGGGGCTATCGAGTCCAGTGTCATTCTCAGAGAGCCTGTGGCACTGTCAACAAGATGATCAATCTGGGACGGACTAAAGTTAGACCAGGAGTCCTCTGTTATATTGAGACGTGGTATCGAATCAAATGCAGAAGGAATCGCTTCTTTAAATTTAGCTACAGCACTGTCAGTTAGACATCTAGTATAGAAACTTTTGACTAACGGAGTACACTCCGGTAGTATAACTTCAAAAGTTATGAGGTTGTGGTCTGACAGAAGAGGATTCTGTGGGAAGACCTTCAAATGCTCAATGTCAACGCCACAGGTAAGAACAAGATCAAGCGTGTGGCCAAAGCTGTGAGTGGGTTTCTGTACTCTCTGGCAGAAGCCAATCGAGTCCAACAATGAGATGAATGCAACACCTAGGCAATCATTATCAACATCCACATGGATATTAAAATCTCCTACAATAATAACTATCAGTTTTAAGAACCAAACTTGATATAAATTCTGAGAATTCAGATATAAACTCTGATTATGGACCTGGTGGCCGGTACAGAATCACAAATAGAATTGGCTGTAGTGTTTTCCAGGTTGGATGTGAAAGACTAAGAACAAGGCTTTCAAATGAGGTGTAGTGTAATTTTGGTTTAGGATTATTTAATAGGCTCGATTCAAAGATGGCTGCTACTCCAGCATTTGCCAAACTCGGCCGGCCCATGCAAGTGTGAGCAAATGTCCCGATTTGAGAAACTCAACTTCCCTTGGAATGCTCTCTATTTTGGGAGGAAAATGGACAATTTGCAAGAAAACTACCCAGGATCGCAGCGACATCTCCTAGGTGCACATCAGTCAAAGTGGTCTGAGTCCATGGTCCTTGGCCCCATATTTTTATTCTCAATATTCACTTTTAAAAAAGCTTTAGAAAGCTTGGCTAATGGTTAGCATGTGGCTAATAGCGATTTTTCAACATGCTCCAAAATGCTTGAAATTGAAACCCTAGATTGCCCAGGGTGGCGTGACTAACATACTAAAGGAACTAAGCTCTAGACCCTTCATAAGAGGTACTTCCGGTACTTCCGGTTTAGCATGTAAAACGTCCAAAATGCTTGAAAATGAAACGCCAGACAGCCACGGATGCCCTGGTCCTTTATGGGAGCACCATGGTCACTTTACTATACAAGTACCCAGGACTTGAGCCACCTTTCCTGGGTGCAAAACAGGTAAAATGTCACTAAAAGTACCAGGGACAATAGAAGACAATGAGCACCATGGTCACTTTTCAAAACAAGTACCCAGGACTTGAACCACCTTTCCTGGGTAGAAAACAGGTAAAATGTCACTAAAAGTACCAGGGACAATAGAAGAGCACCATGGTCACTTTACTCTGCAAGTACCCAGGACTTGAAGCACCTTTCCTGGGTACAAAACAGGTAAAATGTCACTAAAAGTACCAGGGACAATAGCAGAGCACCATGGTCACTTTACTATACAAGTACCCAGGACTTGAAGCACCTTTCCTGGGTGCAAAACAGGTAAAATGTCACTAAAAGTACCAGGGACAATAGCAGACTATTGAGAGAGACGCGTACGTAAACCGATTCGGTCGCCTCGGGTGGGAGACGGAAAGAAAAGTCACGCCGCTTATTCTCGTGTAGGGGAAACGGGGGAGGAAAGGAACGGGGGGGGGGGACGAGACGGGAGAGGGGAGATGGAGAGGAGGGGGAAAGGTTTGAGGTGCGAGTCGGCTCACACCGGGTACTTTATTGAGGGAAATAATCGTGCTCTAAGGACAGACGTGTAGCAAACTGTCGTAAAAGCACGTCGGCGACGCCCAGGCGCAGCGCTTCACCGCGCGCTGCTAACCTGTCGCACTGGAGAGGACGCGGGTCCACGGGTCACGATGCCCGGCCTCTCTTCTGACGATCGCCCCGGTTGTCTGTTGCCATTGTCATCGTGTCTACATGTGGGAAGTGTCCCTATAAACCCTCTGCGTTTTTCGGGACACCAGCCCTATGTTCCCTTGCCTGAATGTAGGTTACCACACGGTCAGGCAGAGCATTCTTGAACTGTTCAAGTAAGATCAACTCCTAAAGTTCTTCTGTAGTATTGATCTGTGAAGCAGCACACCAGTGACTAAAAAGAGTTGTTAGGTCACGTGCAAACTCAACGTGAGTCTGAGTCTCTTTTTTGAGCGACCTGAAACACTGTCGATAAGCTTCTGGGACTAGCTCATCAATCCTGAGTACAGCAGCTTTAACCAAGTGGTAGCTACCACTGTCAATAACACTCATGGCTGAAAAAGCCTCCTGGGCCTTGCCAGTAAGCACACACTGCAGCAAAAGAGTACGCTCAGCATCAGACCAATTTCTAGCATCTGCTAAACGTTCAAACAATATAAAGAAAATGTCAGAGTCCCTTTCATTAAACTTAGGAACTAACCTGAAGCTCACAGAAACATCAAATGACAACAGCTCTCCCTTGTGGGAATCAGTCTGAAGCTTACCTTCACTCATAAGCTCCAGCTTGTATCGCTCCAACTCCAACTGTTGTCTCACCTGAGAATGTGCAATTTCAGCCTCCTGGAGACGTGCATCTTTCCTTGCCCGTTCAAGCTCCATAAGATTCCTATGTTCCTCTTGCATAAGTTGCCTTTGCTGCTCAAACGTTAAACCAACACCAGCCACTTTGGAGACTTGAGCTGGCTCACTCACAACAGGAAACACCTTTTTCTCTAACAAGTGACCCTTCAAAGTGAACAACATCTCAGCTTTACTGAACTTTTTAGAAAGCTCAACCCCATGGTCTGCTAATTTCAAGAGCTCCTCTTTTTTGAAAGAATCTAGTACACCCTCATCGGGAGACAGCACAAAGTCTTCAATGGAAGCCATTTTAACAAAACACAACCAAGCTTTTCCACCAAACAAAATGTCTAACAGGTAGCTGTAAATAAGGAACCCAACTCCCCTGACTATCTGCCTATCCAGGTCTAACTTTCTAACTCATCCCTAGTCTTCATGCAGGCTAGTGGCAGGATGAATTAAGCACAAAGCCCAGTAACCCGGTTAACCTTCAGCAAGCTGAAAATCACCTAGACAGTCATGGAAGTGCCCCCGAGCAACTGCTCTAACCACTTGCTGCACAAAAATAACAAACAAACAAAAGAAAGGGTCAATGAGAGACAGCTGGTGCCACTCATTGCTTATGCCTACCAGGAAAAGGGTTCCAAATTACTCACACCTGGACCACTACAGCCGAAACACTCGACCCACAAGATCTGTGTGGAAAACTCCCTTTAACAAAATTTTCATCAAATTCAGATGATCCCGGACGAGCCCCCATTTGTTACCACCAGGCTCACGGCTGGGAACAAAAAGGAAGGCCACACATTAATCTTTATAACGGACTATTTATTGTAGCAACAAAAACCTTAACCGAAGCACATACGAGGCTAGTGCAGTAGGCTCAGCTGAGTAAAAACTTCAGGTGTGCAGGAGCGAGAGAGAGAGCCTCCCCTTGGTGCTTCCTTTTATTTATATATATATATAAACATTTATATATATCTATATATATTTATATATAAATGTATATATACTAGGGCTGTGAAACGAGTAAAAATTTTAATCGGGTTAATCACAGGTTTTTGTGGATTAATCATGATTAATCACATATTACCGATATTCTCGGTATATTTTGTGAGAACATAGAGATTTATGACAAAAGACGGATATATACATTTATACATTCTTCTATACAATGGTGCTGCAACTCAGCAGTTATTTAGCAGTTTTCTTCCATATGGAACATTAATACATCTTCATCCTAAACAGATTGTTTAACCCTCCTGTTACCTTTCGGGTCAATTTGACCCCATTCAATGTTTAATGTCGGTGTTCTTTGGGGTCAATTTGACCCCAGGCTGTTTTTCACTGGGTCAAACATATCAGAAATATCAACTTTTTTATTTATTTAAAGGGCTATTTAGGTAGTCAACAAACAAACATAAAGTACCTCACACTTAAACTTGGGAAGCAATATTAATTCTAATAATTTTCTGGAGGTTTTAATTGCTGGGGTCAAATTGACCCCGAGGGTAAAATATGTTAGTAAATGTAAAGGTAACAGGAGGGTTAAACAGAACATGTTTCTCTTGTTTGTCAACCATTAACTCCACCATGATACAATCTAAAGGCCTCTAGTCTTCCTCTAGCAGCTGCTGAGGCAAACTGACTGTGTGGGTTTTCTTCATGAACTGGGCCGTGATGAAAGGGACGGCGGGGACAAGTGACTTTTTTTTTGCTCGGTCCCGATGCGCGCGCACGGAGATCGATAAGTGTTAACGCAACGCGAAGAGACAGAAATTACATGCTGCTGTGGAGATACGGTCAACAACAGACGTTTAGTTTAATAAAAGAACAAAGACGTGCTCTAGAGAACATGTCAGGGGGCGGGCCAATCTTTTTAATGTCATGCGATCTACCGACACTACGCCGCGATCGACTGGCAGGAAGTAAAAGTCGTAACAAGGTTTCCGTAGGTGAACCTGCGGAAGGATCATTACCGATGAACAGACCGTCTGCATGAGAGCGGACATAGTTCAGATTGAAGTGGTGTATTGGAAGCTCATTTTGCAAGTGACTTTTTTTCGTCCCGACGACCAACAACAGACGGATTGGAAGCTCATTCTGCGCATGCGTTAAATGCGTTTTAAAAAAATAACTCGTTAAACCTGTAATTGAATTAACTGAGTTAACGCGTTATTTTTCACAGCACTAATATATACACGTATATATATATATAAATGTGTATATAGATATATATAAATGTGTATATAGATATATATAAATGTGTATATAGATATATATACATATATAAATGTGTATATATAAATACATATATAAATGTGTATATATATTTATATATAGATGTATATATACACGTATATATAAATATAAATGTATATATATATAAATGTGTATATAGATATATATACATATATATAAATGTTTATATATATACATATATATAAATGTGTATATATATATATATATAGTTCTGTTTTAGGACTAGATTTTACAATCCCTGATTGATTGATTTGCACTCCTGAAATGTAAAGTGGGTTGACGCAGACATGCAAGGTGTTTCCTTGTCAGGGTCATGGTGCAGTCTGTGGGACAAAAGGGTTAAAAGCCTCATTGGAGTCATCAGGTGGGCACCCTCCATCTCCGGTGTTAGGCCCACAACACCTCCAGAGGGCTCATCAGCAACACCTGGCGTCCCAGATGTGCCCCCCTCTGCTTCAACCCTTCTACGCCACAGATGCTATTTTGGGGCCCAGGTGGCGTCTCTCCTCTTCACCCACAGCCACCGGCTTGCCCACTCAGCAGCGCTTGAGAGGGCTTTGATGGTTTGGCGTTGGGCTTGGCCTCGAATTCCCAAATCCCTAAGCAGCCTGGTAGTTGTCTTTCCAACAAAGCCTCTGCAGCCGACTTCCACTGGGCAAACTTTGGCTTTCCAGCCACGTTGCTCAGCATCAGCTGCCAGCTCAGTATACTTAAGGCTCTTTCTTTCGTAGGCCTCCTCTACAGCGTCCTCCCAGGGTACAGTCAGCTCTACGATGTACACCTTCTTAGTTGAGGAGGACCAGAGCACGAGGTCTGGTCTGAGGTTCGTAGTGGTGATCTCTGGTGGAAAGTAGAGCCTTGGACTCAGATCCACCATGAGTCTCCAGTCTCGCGCTGCTCCCAGCTGACCGAGGTCTGATGTTGTATTGGCCTTGGTCTTGGTTGGCTTTGCACCTTCACAGACGAAACCTCTTGCAGATGTAGGACGGGATGATGGAGGTAGGGCATTGATGGTCGTTCGTCTGGTCTCCAGCATAGCTGCAAGCCACTTCAGCACTTCAATTCAATTATTACAAAAGCTTTCAATTCTGTAAATTACAAATTCCCACAAACAATCCCTACCAAAATACACATGACACCCCAAAACAAACACTCACATCCAAAAGAAAAAACGGACAAACAGGGGGAAAAGGGAAAGATCCCTGGAGGGGAAGGGGAGAGGAGATAGGATCCCTGGATGGAGGGGACAGATGCAATAGATGTAATGATGCAATGACAGAAGTGTACAGAGGAGTTCATAAAATAAAAAATAGTATAATGATAGACATGAGTAGATAGGCATAGTGGATGGGGGAGCGATCCATCGGGAACAGGGACAGATGTGGAGGACAGGTGGGAGGAGAGAGGAGAGTGGGCAGGACAGGGCGGTCCATCAGGCAGATGGGATAGGAATTCCACCAGAGGCAGCGATGAGTAGGATTAGGTCTCATGTAGTCACTTCGAGGGATGAGAGACGCAGTCAAAGTGACTTCCGGGAAAAAGCAGAGTTAGTAGAACGTGTTGAATGAAAATAAAATTCAAGAGGAAAAGAGGAGAAGGAGATAGGTACTCAGGCATAGCTCCATAGCATAGCGCAGCCTAAGGCAGCAGCATAGGGGGGCTAGACCAGGGGCAAACCTGATTCAGCCCTAACTATAAGCTCTAACTAAAAGGGTCAACTAAGGTCTTTATCTGACTTGAAAGCTGGTGCCTCCCGGACTGAAATTGGGCTCTGGCTCCCATCCATAAAGCTCTGATAACTACTGGCTCCATTCTACTTTTAAGACTCTTAGAAAAAGAGTCTCGAACTTTAGTGAGCACAGCTCTTAGTGAGCTCATATGATGACAAGGTACACTCAACTCAAGAGATGATGTTTGCAAAGAAGAATTAAGATTTATAATTTGAGAAGAAGTGAAGTTTGATTTTGATTTGCAGCAGAGAGTGCAGTGCAGGAGTTAGTTGAGAGTGATGTGAGTTTTAGTGAGAACACGAGCTGCAGCATTCTGGATCAACTGGAGGGACCTGAGAGCCTATTAGAATTTATGCTAATAAGTAATAGTTGCAGTAATCAATCCAGTCTCAAGTTGTTCAGTGAGAACAATTTTTGCTGCTTTTGAGATTTTGAATGCCTGAAAGATGAATAAAACGTAGATGAATGAAAATGAGATTAGAGGACAAGTCCCGATCAAAGCCAAAGATCAAAAATAAAAGATGTGTTGGATTACAGTGCAGTGGTGTTGATGCCGGGGCATGCAGATAAATGAATCCACATCACCAGATAATTGATCTCTGAGGGTGCTCAGGGCGATTTTTATTATCGGTTTTGTCTGAGTTTAACATTTGTGTGTTTTTCATCCATGTTTTTTATGTCTTTAAGACATGCTGAATTTTACAGAGTTGGTTGCTCTTCTGGTTGGTTATATTCAAATATAGTTGAGTGTCATCTGCATAGTGTGAGTTTATATATGAGTGTTTGATAAAGCATGTCCAAAAATAAAATATAAGTAAAAAAAATTGGCCAAGCAAACGTGATTAACGTTGGTGGTCCTTTAACGTTGCGGTTACCAAGATACATAGTACAAAATATCTGATGAGAGGATCGAAATAAAGGATTTAATTAAAATTAGTGCCGTGCCTACTGCTCTAATCGACTTAACAGGATCTCTGTGTCATGTGTGTGTCATGCATGTGTCATGGTCTACTACAGGTCAGACAGAGAGGACACAGAGAGGCTGCCATTGAGATTTTTAAGCATTATTTTTAATTTTCATCTCATCATTTGTGGTGTGTGGGTGTTTCTAAATCCTGATTTCAAAATAAAAAAATAATTATGATGTAGAATTATGATGTAGAGATGATTGCGACCACTTTCTCAAGGATCTTGGAGAGGAAGGAGGAGAGAGAGATAGTCTGTAGGTTCCTCTCTGGATTGGAGTGGATCTTTCTTCTGAGAGGTTTAATAACAGCCACCTTGAAGGAGTGTTGGTTGTGCCGCCAGGTGTAACGGCCTTGAGTCAGGCCCGTCTTGCAGCCAATCAGGATGTGTTTAAGGTTTGCTGGAGACGGGCAGAGTGGGCACGTTGGGTCTTCTCCGTACCATTGTTGAAGGTTACTGGGAGATGGTAAGACATCATACGTTGCTCGTAAGATGAAGCTGGTGTGAAATGCTTCCATACTCCACAGTTCCTTCCAAGAGAACTTCCTTCTCTCAACACCCTCCCACCTCATCCACTGTCCCTGTTTCGATTGGGAGACAGCCTTTGCGCACCTTGTTGCCTGCTTTTGCCGGCGCACCTCCTCAATGACCAGACCTCTGCGCTGAGATGGAGCTGCCTTGTGCCACAATGGTCTGCTCTCTCCAAGGCCAAAGCCTCCTCTCCCCTGTTGCACAAAGCCAACAATGTCACGATGCCTTAGGTCTGCCTTTGCCTGCTGTGCAGCTGCGCTTGCAGTCCATTTCCTTCCGGTCGCCAGAGGAGGAGCTGTTTGGGCTACAAATGGGTCACGGGATTCTGTTAGTGTCATTTCCAGCCTTACTTTGGAGCACTTGAACTCCTCTGTAAGACTGGACACAGGCAGCTCCAGAATGCCTCTTCCATACAGCCCTATGTTGCTGAAGCACCTGGGAAGACCCAGCCACTTTCTGGCAAACGAGCTGATCAACCTCTCCAGTTTTTCAACCTTGGAGATAGGGACCTCATAGATGGTAAGAGGCCACATCAGCCGGGGTAGAAGACCGAATTGAAGGCACCAGAGCTTTAACCTGCCAGGAAGCAGGGACTTGTCGATACTCTCGAGGCCGCAGATTGTGTCCTGCCTAAGCTGGTGCACTTGATCTTTGTCCTTGAGGTTGGCATCGTACCAGCGCCCTAAGCTCTTCACTGGCTTCTCCAACACTGTTGGTATGGGTTCCTCGCCAATGAAAAAGCGCTGCTCTGACAGCTTGCCCTTGACGACTGATATGCTCCTGGATTTGCTTGGCTTTATCTTCATCCGGGCCCACTCGATGTTCTCCTGGAGCTTTTTCAGCAGTCGCCTTGTGCATGGCATGGTTGTTGTGAGTGTGGTCATGTCATCCATGTACGCTCTGATGGGAGGGAGTCGAAGACCAGCTTTGAGCTGCTGACCTCCTACCACCCATCGGGAGGCTCGGATGATGACCTCCATTGCCATGGTGAAGGCCAGAGGGGAGATGGTGCATCCTGCCATGATCCCTATATCCAAACGCTGCCATGCTGTGGTGTACTCCTTAGTTGTGAGGCATAGCTGGACGTCCTGGAAATAGGATTTGACAAGAGTGGTGATAGCCTGTGGGATGCTCCGTCTCCTGCCTCCTGAAGTACCTGAGAGCTCTGGCCTCCTCGAAGCAGAGCTCCGACCCCTCAGAGCAGCTGCTCCGCCAGGTAGGCCGACACGGTGACCACGGCCGGGCTGGAGGGGGCGGCGCCAGAGTTCTCAGAGGGAGACACCCTGAGGAGGAGAACAGACCAATCAGGAGCCGCCTTGAAGAGGACGCTGGCCCATGAGCCTACATGAATGATTTCACTCTTAACTTGATAACAGTGATGCTATTGAAGATTGTTTCCATAAATTATGACAAAATATTCATAAAAATTATTCCAAATCTTTTTTCTTCAAAATAAGGGGTATAGTCCACTCATATGGAGCCCATTGGCGTATATATTGAATGATTTCACTATACACTTGATAACAGTGATGCTATTGAAGATTGTTTCCATAAATTATGACAAAATATTAATAAAAATTATTCAAAATCTTTTTTCTCCAAAGTACGAGGTGTAGTCCACTCATGTAGAGCCCATTGATGTAGATGTTGAATGATTTCACTCTACACTTGATAACAGTGACGATATTGAAGATTGGTTCTAGAGATGCACCGATCAGGTTTTTGGTGCCGATCACCGATCACTGAAATCAGTATCTGCCGATCACCGATAATACCGATCACTGAAATCAGTATCTGCCGATCCGATAATACCGATCACGGTGTCGATTGAAGCATTCTATTTATTGTGTAGCATTATTGCCTAGGACTATGAGGAAATACATATATAAAGCAACTCAAACATTAAAGAAATTACCGATTTCTTTAAACATTTAGGACTTTTACTTTGAAAAATTTCCTAATTGATACATTAAAATTGTTTGATTGCTATTGCAGGGGATTTCAGATATGTATGGAACACATCTGCATTATTCATTTCCTGGAACTCTTGGGGAAATCTATATACAGGACTTTTCTTAACATACAAAAGTCTGACTTATTTTTATAAACTCTTCCTTGGTACAGTAAAAATGTTTTAATGTTTGCATAATTTAAGCTAAATCTCAGAAACGATCTATAAAGATACAAAATCAGTTCATTGTTTACTTTAATATGTTCGTGTATGATTTGTCAACATCTTATTTTGAAAAACGGATGTTGTTTCACGTGGTTCTTTCCGCTAACTTTGCAAAACCGGATGTTGTCACTTAAATCCTTCCGCTAACTATCAAAACCCTCGCGCGCTCCCGATCGAATGCGTTTACCGTCAACATCAGTCTATAGGGGCAGACATGTGAGTGTCGGCTGAGTTGACCCAGAGATTCAACTCGGGGGACGGGGACGCCGCCGCGCGTGAGGATCCTCGTGGACCTCTCACTCTGCGGCCTCGCCGGCATCGTCTCCGCTATGTGCGGCGATTGAAACGTCTGATAGTTCTCGCAGATGTTACGTCATCTGATCGGCCGTTTTGATCGGCCGTTTTGAGAACGCCGATCAAAACCGATAATGGGAATATCGGCCGATATGGATCGGCGCCGATCAGATCGGTGCATCCCTAATTGCTTCCATAAATTATGACAAAATATTCATAAAAATTATTCAAAATCTTTTTTCTCCAAAGTAAGAGGTGTAGTCCACTAATGTGGAGCCCATTGATGTAGATGTTGAATGATTTCACTCTACACTTGATAACAGTGATGCTATTGAAGATTTTTCCATAACATATTAAATATAATTCATAATAATTATTTAAGATGAGTTTTTTTCCAAAAAAACAGCTGTAGTACATTACAGGGTGGCCATTTGACGTACGGTATAAATTCTGTCAGCCTACACAATCTTTCAGTTGATATATTGAATATTTTTGGAATATGTTTTTCCTGGATTGCTTTTTGCAGACGGCCCCTGGGCTTAGGTCTCACAGCTGATCGCACATTGAGACCAACGTTATTCATCGATCTCGGAGACGGCTTTTTTTGGTAAAATGAAGCTTGTAGCTTGTTGTTGACATCGCTACGATCACAGAGAGGTGTTGTTTGTGTTTTAACTCCGTTTCGTGAGAGCGCTATTGAGCCGGGAAGTCCGAATCTGTGAATATCTTTCTAACTTTACTGAACTGCTCCAGGGGGTCGTCCCCGGTGTACGAGCTGAGGCTGCCCTCGAAGCGCCTGAGGAACACAGGAAACAGTCACGACGAGAGCGGGACACCAACAGCAGGTAGCGGGAGAGTAACGCGTCCACTTACTGCAGGTAGCTGGTGATGTCCATCTAGAACATCGAGTTATCCACAAAACAGCTCGAAATGTTAGTTTTAGGGAGACCACGGCTCGCGTCGGCCGGTCTTAAACGTTTGAATTTTCGCGCTCAGCCAATAGCAACGAGAGGGTTCCGCGATGGACGGAGGAAGCCACGCCCCCAACGGGTGACGAGCTTCCGGAGTGAAATAAAATACCCAAAACACGTAAAGAAATAGAGATGTCTAAACCCTTTTGTTTTTGTTTAAATATTAAGATAAGTAAAAAAGTGAATTTTTGATGTTTGAAAAAAATATGTATCGTTGTCCGTCCGTGTTGCGAGGTTGTTGGTCGACTAATTTCCGGTCTAAAGAACCCGAAAAAAACAAAACATGTTTGCGTTTTCCATGAAAATACATTTATAACATATTGAAAATGAAGTCACTTCATAATGTTTTAAAATTATATTATAAATAAATTAAATTAATAATGTTTTTAAATTATATTATTATATTATTTGTAATTTATTTGTGTCCGTGTCGCGAGGTCGCTGGGTCCGCTGATCAAAACCCAACTGTGACTAGCTTCTGGTCCAAAGAAACCGAAGAAGAAAAAAATATTAGGGCTGGGCAACGATTACAAATTTTAATCGCGATTAATCGCATTTGTATACGCAAAATCCAATAATTAATTCAAAAGTAGTGTATAGCGCACTTCTATTTTAAATGTTCTGCCATATGAATGAAAGTGCAATAACATTTGTTGTCCCTGTTAGAGTGAGACACCAGAAAACACTTTCAGTGCAGTTTGGGGGGGGGGGGGGGGGGGGGTCTGCTGAGATTAAACATCTCTCTTGTTCTGCCTGTTTTGTGATATACATGCCTAAAAGGTGCCTAATATTTCTAGACTGAAATAATATCGGCATTATAATTATTATAACTATGAGGATTTTTTTTAGTTGCCTATTTTGTGGAGCCTCCTCAGGACTTGGTGCCCTACGCACAGCGCGTAGTGCGCGTTATGGGAGCGGCGGCGCTGGTAGTAGTTTATAGCACAAACAACAATGCAATGAGTGGAAGCGGCAAGGTGCTCAGTGTTGCCAGATTGGAGATGGTGAAGTATCGTACCAAAGGCTCAAAATGGTTGTATTTGGGGCATAGTTATCGTGTATCTGGCAACCCTGAGATCGGTCGACCAATGACTGTTCTCTATACTGTCAGAGCTCACGCAAGAAGGTGGAACGTAAGGGAGATACCATTTCCAAAACTTGTAAGGGGTAAATACTAGTTTATGAAAACCCAGAGAAACACAAATATCCGACGAAGCAAAATCCCGGACGTGTTTGGAATCCCTGCCGGACGCATTTTGTAGGTCTCAAAAGCAGGACATGTCCGGGGAAAACCGGACGTCTGGTCACCCTATGTCCAGTAGTCCCCAGTGAGAGCAACAGCGGGTGCACGTTGTAAAGCTGTCGCTTTTGCAGTGCTCTCCTTTTCATACAACTCGTGTATTCTCCGTGTGATGTGTGTCTTGAGGGCGTCTCATACCTGCCGTCATTCGTTGAGATTCTCAAAATGTTTCTCAGACCGACGTCTTCCACAATACTAATCGGCCTGCAGTCTGTAGCGATCCACTTCGCTATGGCATTGGTTAGCTTCTCTTGCCTTGGTTTATCTATACTCCTCCCTGCAGCTAGCGTCGTCTGCCGAAGCCTCGCTCCACTGTGTGTTTGGTTGTATGATTCGCATCAACGGTGTGTTTAGCATTTAAATGATATTTAAGACTGGAAGTACTCCGGTGATAAGACAATTCATCTTGGCAGTGGTTACATATGACTTTGTTTCTGTCGACTCCGCCGTCTTTAAGAACTTTAAATTGAAAAGCAACAAACTTTTACAATAATAAAATAAATAATAAAACCTGCGTTAACGCGCGATAAAATAATTGTCGGCGTTAATTAATTGATGCGTTAACGCAAGATTAACGCGTTAACGTGCCCAACCCTAAATAAAACATAACTTTTTGTTCAGAATGCAAAGTTGAATGATTTCATTAAATTAAGGAAGTCCATGGTCAGATCCGTGTACAATCAGCATACCCTCACTGTAACATATACCACTGCAAGACACATGTTTTGCCATATGAACCTCAGTCACATCTGGGTATCTCAGCTTCAGAGTAGACACTACTCCCTCATTAAGGACATCAACAGGCATGATTGAGACATTTGTAATCGCCAAGGATGACTGATTGAGACTGGAGGAATGTGTATGGTAGGCAGTGTTGGGCAAGTTACTGAAAATTAGTAATTAGTTACAGTTACTAGTTACTTATTTTAAAGGTAATTTAATTACTTTACCAGTTACTGTATATCAAAAGTAATTAGTTACTAGGGAAAGTAACTTAAGTTACTTTTATGTCTGCTTTTTTAATGTAATGAACAGTACTGAACAGTCAAACACAATAAACATATTTTTTAGACCTATTTATTGCAATCAACAGGGCAACAGGCCTTCAAATCAAGCAGTAGTACAAAAGTCCCTTTTAATACTTAACTTAATACAAAATAACTGTCTGTCATTTAACAGTGTTTTTTTACCACATTAGGCCCAATGAAATAAAAGTGATTGGCCTACAGTATTAACACTAATTAAAAGAGAAAACAAAGGTGCCTTGAGGTGCTGCATATAATTGAATATGTGATTTAACAAAAGGTTGACAAAATGTTTGAACAAACATGCCTCATAAGGCAAAGCTAAATATAGATAAGAGATGAGATTATCAACAAACGTTAAAATGGGCTAACAAGTCTCATCTCTCACCTCTGACCAGTAGCCACAACATTGTTAGCTCTCAAACCAGTTATTGTACCTCAAGAGGAGAAGCTTCTCAAACTTTTGATCTGAGAGCCTATTCCTCTTTGGAGAGAGAATCAGGTTCCCAAGGCTAAAGAGTCTTTCCACTGGGGCACTGGATGGAGTGGCTGCATTATATTTAAGTGATACTTTCTTTATTATGGGAAACTGATTCAGAGCGTCCTCCTGATTTAAAGGAATCAGCTACTTCATTTTCAACAGAGACATAGGCATCCTCCTCACTCTCATCAAAGCTAAAGAATTCATCCTCTTTGGTAGATGGCCGGCGCTGTGTTGTTGGGGTTTCCCCTGGGTGCTCATCCTGCTCTGGGACATATTTTCTGCATTCTGCTACTAGACTTGCTTTTACAAGGTCCTTCCTCTCCTGGTCACGCAGCCAACGTAACTTGAACTTGGGTAGGGTTGCAGCAGCTAGTAGAGCATCATTATCCTCAAGAACACGTGCAAATCTGGTTTTGATTGCCTGAAATACATGACACAAAAGACATAACAAGAGTATTAAAACAAGTCTTAAAAACAAGTGTATTATACATATTTGGCATATAGCATAAATCTGACTACAGAGCAGTCACTACTAAATTGACCTGCACTTATAAATACTTCACATTATCTAGACACAAATGAATGCAACTGAGCTATTGATTAGATACATATCAATGCAAAATAAAATAGCAGCTCTTACCTGAACAATTGCCTCTGGTAGGCCATCAAGGATTGCAAGGTGTTTTTTTAAATCCAGAGTCTTAGACATCAACGTCTCCAGAGTAGGGTTGGGTACCGAAACCCGGTGCCAATATGGTACCGGTTCCAATACAACCGGTATTACCCGGATCGAAACGCAACGCACATTTTGGTGCTTCTTTCCGGTGCCTGAGCCGATTGAAATTGAAAAAAACTATTGTTGTGAACTTCTCAGGTGACTCCGCCCTGTCAGCAGGTTACGATAGCCTATCATATTTAACTCTGACAGCGGAGGTTGCGCCGTGTGTGACGGTGTGAGCCCGTGTGGAGCACACCAGCTTCAGGCTGGGCGCGATGGGGAGACCGTCACCGGTCCCCCTGAACACGTGGAGACCGATTATGACGAGCAGCCTGAACTCAGATTAGTACCGTAACGTTGATTGCAAGTCTTGCATTCATAAAAGTAGCCCAAGAAATAATAAATTAGCCATTATAACCATGCTTAAGCTAGTTCGTAGCTAGCGTTAGCGCGTAGCTAGCGCTAGTTACGAGCGTGACAGTCTGTCAGCAGATGTGTTGATGTACAGCGGTCCCGGCTGTATACCCGGTGTTACCGGGAATATAATGACGGAGGAATAAAGACCGTGGGGCATCACTTTGTTTCAGTGTAACTCGCTGTCAGAAGCAAAACTTTATTTGTCACGTGTCATCTTCAGTCCCTCTGATTGGTTGTTCTCTTTGCCCATCAAAACAGTGACAGGATTAACCCTATAAAGTCTGCACATGACAATACATATCACATCATATAATGGAGAACATATATAGTGTATGTTAACAGTCTGATATCCGTTGTGTGTCAGTGCTCCATGATAACGGCTTCTACAGGGAATATGGCCAAAGAGGTTTTTAATGTCCTCATTGTGCGTTTTTAAAAAAAAAGTATCGGTTCAGGCACTGTTTAGGCACCGGTATCGTTTTAAAAGTACCGGTTTAGCACCGGTATCGGAAAAAACCCAAACGATACCCATCCCTACTCCAGAGTGGGCAAGAGTGTTCCGTAAAAACAATTGTCCTCGCCTTGCAGAATGTCAAGAGCCACAGTAAGTGGCTTCATCACAACACAATACTCTTTAAGGACCTGATGTTCCCTTTCACTGATGCATTTCATCTGAAGTTGGGAGGATATTGTATTCAATTCGGCCACAGGTATCTCAGAAATTCAAGCTACCGCATCATAGAACGAATTCCACCTGGTGGTGCAAGGTACAAGCAGCTTCTCAGCAATAACGTCGTTGACAATCTCCGAAGCCACTGTTGACCGACTTGCCTTGTTCCACAGCCCTGCGCGTTTTGTGATAGCATTTCTGGAGATAGATTTCGTTTCTGGCTTTGACATTAGCCACTTATCGACATCAGTGCATGAGATGAGGTTCGATGTGTGCGATGCGCATCTGTGATGCGGGGGTAAAACCACGTCATTGACATCGACAGCATTATCTAGCACATCCCCAATGTTTGTAAAAGTCGCCTCATCCTCCTCCAAATGATCTTCAGTGTCTGGCTCAGGTGGCTGGTACATTTGAAACGCCTTGACAAAATTAGAGCCATTGTCAGTAACAGTTGCTGTCACTTTGAAAGATAGGCTATAGGATGAGTGGATGTTGTCTATTTCGGTTGCAATAATGTCATACGTATGTCGGCCCTTGAATCTCTGGCATGCCAGGGCTGATTTCCCACGTAGCATGTTGTTCGGATTAATCCAGTGTGCAGTTACACCTAGAAAGCTTTTCTTGTAAGCAGTCCAGATGTCTGCTGTGGTAGAGACATGTTGTACACCCTCAAATGTTTTTTTTAGCTCGACCTGCATTTTCGCATATTCTCTGTCTAAATAGCTGGAAAACGTCTTCCTGCACATTTGCCCCGAGCCTCCATTTATCACTTGAATTTTGCTTATTAGTTGCCTGAAGGCAACTGATTCGACAGTTGACAGAGGATGCATGTCATCGACAACATACCTAGCAATCAATTTATTCAGCTCTGCCTGGCTTATCGGCTGCACTGCAGTCCGTGTAAAGTCTAGCCTTGGTTGTTTGCAATGGAGTGGCGCCTTCAGCATCCGTAGGGCTGGGGTCTTTCGCTACTAGCTTTGTCGAAGCGTGTTGTTTCAACAGGTGCTTGATAAGATTGGAATTGCTACTCTTAGATGTGGATAGGGTCTTTGCACCGGCACATAATTTACAACTCACGACTACATTTTTGTCTTTAATTTCGACGAGCGAAAAATAATGTCCATACTTCCAGGAGAGAAAGCTCATTCTATCCGCACTGTCGGCCATGATGTGGTTTAATGCTCATTGATTGATTCGATTGGTGTATATCAGGGCTATTCAACTTCAGTAGCAAGTGGGCCGAATAAGAAAATCACGGGGGGTGTGAGGGCCGCACAGAATATTGATCAAATGATGGCTAATGAAAAACAGAAATGTATATTTCCACAGGTAAACAGTCACACACGCATCTCTTTTCTTCCACTTTATATAATCAGTTACAGACTGTAATTCCATTCCAAAACACAGGAAGACTATCAAGCTTTGATACAGAAGTGCAAAAGTTACATAAAAAACATAAACAAAAAATGAGATATTGTTTTTCTGACATGTCCATATCCACAAATGTAGAAAACTATTTGAAAATAGTATAATAGTATTCAGATATCAGATTAACAATAAATGAGCCTGTTCAGGAAACTATCAAAAACAATTCCAAGCAGAAATTAGGTAGTTACAGCAGGTCCATATCCCAAAATGCATAATGTAAACTGAACATCTTGAAATAGTATCCATCACAATAATAGTAAATAAGCCTTCAACAACATTTCCAAGCAGAAATAAGGTGCTTTGCAGGTTCATATCCATAAACACAAATAGGCAGATAATTCTGGTAAAACAGCATCCACCAGATAAACAAAAAATGGGCCGACTCATGATATTATCACAAACAAGCCAAAAATAAGGTGCCTATAGCAGGCTCATGTCCATATTTGTTAAAGGTAAAAACTAAAACTCCAGACAAACCAAAAGGGAGCCTGCTGAACCATAAAACAGATTTGTATTCTGTGCATTTTCAGTTTGATAGCATCACATGCCTCAGTCAGGGTATTTTACTACTACACAACTACCTTAATTATCAGACCTATGTGGTTTTGAGCCTGTTTGACTCAGTGAGAAAAATTGCATTGCCTTGATTTGGCAATTTCAACATAGTTTGGCTCATAAGTAGTAAGGGTAACCCCGAGACACTCATGTAGCTTTTCATTGGTCATGGAGCAACGTGCCCTTGTTTTGATTGCATTCATGTGAGAAAAGCTAGACTCACATGTGTAGGTGGATCCAAACATTGTTAGTATTAGCAGCGCCACTTTCCTGATTGTGGGGTACTGGTATTGGCTAACATGGTTACACCAAAAATTCACTGCACCCTCAGACAGCAAGTGCTGCTTTAAAGCAAATGAGGACTGGACATCAACCATTTCCATCTGAAGAAGGCTCTCATCAATGCAAGACATTACCTCTTTTGCTTTTACACAGAAGTCTGCCTCAGGTTTGACGGAGAATGGGTCACGAGCAAACTGCAGTACCTCAATAGGAATACTGAAGCCTTGGAATCTCTCAGTGAAGTTATCAGTCAGATTTCTCATAAAGTTTGTCATGACTGGCGTTACGTGTGCCCCAGGTGCTGCACTCATGAATGCACAGAGTTGTGAGAAGTGCAGCAACCTTCCTGACATTAGGTCTGACGTGAAAATCATTAACTTTGTTTTGAAGGCGCACAGCCTCTCAACCAAATCAGCGATAGACTTTTCCCGCCCCTGAACTTCCAGATTCAAAGTGTTCAAGTGTCCAAAAATGTCACAAAGAAAGTGGACTTCTGCCATAAACTGTTCATCCAACATGCGCTCCAAGAAGTGTGCCCGTTTGTGTTTACACGTGCGAAGGAAAGACAAAATCTCCTGGCGGAGTTCACAGAAACGTTCCAAAACCTTTCCTTTGCTGAGCCACCTGACATCACTATGAACCAGCAAGTCAGTGTGCTCTGCAGATGCGTCAGCAAGCAACATACGGAAGAGGCGATGTTGAAGGCTGGAGGTTGAGCGGATGAAATTCACAATGTTCATAACAGTGTCCATGTTGTTCTTCAGATCGCCGCTGAGCTTTGCGCACAGTACAGCCTGATGAATGATGCAGTGTAAAAACTGCATATGCGGGGCTACGGCTGCCAACCTGGCCACCAGCCCTTTCACTCTACCGGTCATAGCAGGAGCTCCATCCGTAACCAACAAGCAGACTTTTTGTAAATCCAGTTCATGCTCATTAAAAAACGTGACAATCTTTTGAAAAATCACTTCACCTGTAGTGTGTCCCTCCAGCGGAACGAGCCCCAGTAGTTCCTCCCGAACGCGCACTCACTCCATCATAAAACCTCACATATATGCACAACTGGGCCAGGTCGGTACAGTCAGTCGATTCATCCACAGCGATAGACATAAACTCTGCTTTTCGAAGGTTTTCCAAAAGCTTCCCTTCGACATCCGTTGCCAGTAGCTCCAGTCTGCGGAGAGTTGATGTGTCCGAGAGAGGCACTTTTTTAATGGACGAAGTGACGCTTGCCTTCACTTTTTCGTCAACAATCATTTCATCAATAACTGCAAGCATGCAGTCTTTAACAGTCTCCGACTCGGTAAAGGGCCTCTTCTGTCTGGCTAGTGTCCAGGCTACGCGTAGAGATGCTATCATGGCTCTCTCTTGTTCCGTGCAAAAGCAACTAAGGGTACACTGCCCTCGTTGAAAACATACCAACAGTCCGTTTACTTTCCTCCTCCGTTCATCAGAGTCCTCGGGAAAACTGTTCGAAAATGAGCCATGATTCGACTTGTAGTGCCTCTTCACATTATATTCTTTCATCACAGCAATGGATTCTCTGCACAATAAACACATTGGTTTGTTGCTCATTACGGCTGGCAAAGTAAATAAATACTTTTCAGTCCATTCACTTTGGAATTGGCGGTTTTCACAGTCAACGTTCCGACGCTTCGGCTTTGAGAGAGACATTTTGCAGCTTAATGGTAGCGTCAGGTAGCGCAGGTGTCAGCCAGAACAGAGCGCAAGTGAGGAGTGGGTTACGGCAACCAACACGGGTGCGTAACATAAAGATGTAACCATACAGGTTTGGTTGAGGCAACAGTGAAACTCAATGGCTCTGGGTTAGATGTCTCAATGTATAAAAGAGGCGTGTCCGTCAGTTTTATTTTTTCTTACCAAGCTATACTGATTTGCAGGTAGTCTTGCGGGCCATAGTTAAATTCAAACGGGCTGTATCCGGGCCGCTGGTTGAATAGGCCTGGCCTACATAATATCTGACAACACATGTACTCACAGTTTTGCATTAAGGAAATAAATATTGTCTTACATTACACATCCTGATGACGTCTGATGGATCTTCGGATATGTAATGTGCCAGACCAAGCAAAGCAGCAGTTCTCCTCCTTTCATTTGTGTCCTACAAGACCGAGAAATATATGCAGTTAGATGAAAATGTTGGTAGCACAAAAACAAATAGTGCATCAATTTACAAACAAACAGCAACCCCTTACATCTTTCTCAAGGCAGTTCAAAATATCTTTGAGTACCTGCTTCTTTCCAGACATGGTAGCAGCTCTGTAGACTTCCAGCAGTCTTGGGATAAGATCATCAAGTCCACTAAGAAACGACTCCAGAAGGTCTGTGGTGACGACTCTTTTGAATCTCCTTATCTGAGGAGATGCAAACAGGTAGTAAATACTCGGCGGACAACATTTTTGAATAGGACAGACAATTTATTCAGTATGACAGGCAACATGCTACGACCTCTTTGTGGAATGTATGTACAATCATGTGACTGCCTACCTGTCTCTCAAGGAACATTGCTGGCCATCTGGTCAGGACCTCTGTAATGAGTGGCTGATCTCCAATAATCTCTTTTCGGCGCTGGGAAAACGGAGTCGTCATCAGGTTTTCCAACAACTGGTGATCAGGGTCTTTTTTCGACATTTCCACCTCCATCAGCTTTCGCTTTTCCTCTATGTTTTCATGACTCTGTCCTTCTGGTGGATCTGGACAGTAGTTGACCTCACCCTTCTTTGACTTCTTCACACGTTTCCCCTTTGAATCTCCTCCTTTTCTTTTGTTGATTACCACTTTAGGACATCCTGCAGCACTTAACTTTTGCCGGTAGTTTCCGAGTTTAAATTTGAGACTGTGAAACCAGGAGTACCATCCCTTTCCAGACCCCGGTTCCTTCAGACTAGGATGTTTCTCCACGAGTGCTTTGGCCACACTCTCCATAGTGCTGCCTCTCAGGATAAACACTAATTTTTGACATACTGCAAGCTAGGTCCCGTTTTCAAGGCACGTTTTGACATAAGCAGTAGCCTGCCAACACAAATTCAAACAGATTAAAATAGTAATTGAATTTAAGTTAATAAGATTTTTAAATGTACTAGCGTTAGCTACTAACATTTTAGACACACCACAACTCGTCGATAACCTGCCCGTAGTCAACTGTACGGGAGACAGCCCTTTTGCTAAGCTAAGTTACATTGAGAAGCTGCCTAAAAACATTACGTTAGCATTAAATTACATTTTTCTAAATGTCCACTGAAATATTTAATTGATAGGACTTTTTATACTATTGTTCATCAAACTTTCTATCGTGTCCGAGTCCAAATAGACCGGTTATCAGGATTTACCTGACTCAAATGCGACCAT
This sequence comes from Pseudoliparis swirei, assembly GCF_029220125.1. Lineage (NCBI taxonomy): Eukaryota > Metazoa > Chordata > Actinopteri > Perciformes > Liparidae > Pseudoliparis > Pseudoliparis swirei. Next base: position 271,971 of record NC_079410.1, on the reverse strand, counting down.
TAAAAACTAACTTTAGCTAAATCTGGACTATTTTCCATATGGGACTAGCTTGTTAACCAAAGCGTTAAACAAAGCTTATGCGTCATACATGTACAGACGATATATTAACATGACAGCAAATATTTTCTTTACATTAACTAATTGTGTTGAATGACATTGCTGATGATCCACTCACCTCACTGAAGCTTTCTCTTTCCGAGTTGTCGCGCAGCGTGTCGAGGGTCGACTCACGTTCACCGTCTCGCTAGCTAACGATATCCATCCGCCACTTGGTTCGCTGAACCGACGTACTGCGGAGGGTATGGGTCCACATTTGTGATCCGGCTGTCAAAAAGGTATTGATCCGCCACGTGGTTTAGGTTAGTTCGACGTCTGGTTTTTCCATTGATGCAGCGGAGCATACAGACAGTGCTCTTTTTGCGACGTGGTACACCCGATTATACATAACTTTAACCCTCAATACAATTTAAATGGATTAGTTGACATTTTATTATTTAATGGGTGTCCAATGAAAATGCAATCGCTTTTAAATTCTCAAGTGGCCGTTTGAGAAACAGCAGTTTTTGATAACCATAATTATAACTCACAGTATTAAGTTCAATTGAAAATTAGAATTTATTGAACTGGCTTAAAAACCTGAGTTGGACTACGAAAATTTATAGAACTAAGTTGTAATTGTATAAATCATAATGATAGAACTAAGTTGTAATTGTATAAATCATAATGATAAGTTGAAGTAAATTACAGAACGACGTTATGACTTATTGTTCAAATCCCCTTTTACAGTGTAGGGTCCATCGTAGGAATATTCCTACGACCAACTATGCATGGCCCTGCTGAGAATCCGCCCACTCCTCCTCTTTACCTCCATCTGCCTGATGGATCGTGGAGGTCTCCATCGTGGAATATTACCAACTACTCATAAACTGTCATATTCATTGATTGTGTTGCTACTGTGTTTTAATTTGCATATAATGATTCCTTCTGTACACATGGCATCTATTACACCTGTCCATCCTGGAGAGGCATCCTCCTCTGTTGCTCTCCTGAAGGTGTCTTCCCTTTTGAGAGTTTTTCCTCATCCGATGTGAAGTCAAAGGTCAGGGATGTCTATGTGTACAGATTGTAAAGCACTCTGAGACTAATTTGTGAAAATGGGCTATACAAATAAACTGAATGGAATTGAATTGAAAGCCTAGGTATAAAATGCACGGCCCTGGCACTGCATTACGTCATATAAAATAAAAAAAACAGTGAGTAAATTATCAAGTAACAGAGTAGAATAAGTGGGTTGGCTAAAGGTTTATTAAAGGTATTGATCCAGTCCAATATGGCTCAGTGTGTAACGGATCCCCGTATATGAATTGGCGTGAAACTTACTGCTGGTGAAACTTCTTTATTTTCTCTCTTTAGGTGAATAAACATGAATTCAAACTCGTAAACAATCGCCACCTTGTCACCACCGTAAGAGCGTTAGCCTCATGCGGGTCCATTAAAACTATTAAACTTTAAATGAAATGCGCATCTGTCCATCCGTAGCCGTACCGTCAAGTGTGCATTTTAACATAAAAATAAAATCAAAGTGCGCTTCCCTTGAACCTATCAAAATAAAAGTCTGATTTAACTATAAAGAGGAAGTAAATTAAAACGTCTATAAATTATTCAAACAATACAATATAAAAGGCATACATCAAAACCAATGAGGCAGATACAAAAACATACAATCAACACAAAACAATAAACCTGTCACAATGAAGAATAAGACAACAGACATTAAAGAAGAGTTAATAAACAGTTGTTACTCTTTCAGAGTACATGAACCAGAGTCAGAGCGAAACGAGGCGGAGCAGCAGGCTGACGGAGGTTTTGAATCCCAACTACAAGGACTTGAGCCACCTTGCTCCCCTCTGCGCTGGAGGACCTGCAGTTTTCGGGAACTGAATACCTGAACACCGCCCGAAGCTTGCTGCCAGCGACAGCCTCGACAACCCTGACTACCAGGCCAACTTTCCTGCTGCGGGCCATGCCCTCCACCTCCATCACCACCTCTGTCACTGGGAACGGTTTGTTTCTCGAACCTGGAGTACCTATAGTTATTTGTGCTGCACCGCACATCCACGTCCGCTAGGGGACAGCAGCGGGTGGTATTTAATTTAAACTGCCTCGTATACAGTTACACAATCATACATATGTCAATAGCTACACATCTGATGACTATCACAGCATGACTACAGGATAAATAAGCAACTATTTATTTCCCTGTGGTTGTATTGTCCTAATCCATAGGTACATTGGTAGGCCTCCCAAGTCCATTAAGTCACATATGGCAATATATACCGTTCTAACCTGTTTAATGTACATTAACATTATATATGCTTTAACGTGTAGTACTATTACTTACAGAATACCCTTTTGTGTCACCTTGTTACATTGTATCACCACCTTTTTTGTATGTTTTTTTTCAGTTTCCCAAAAAATATTTTTTTAAACTGACTTGTGACTTACTTCAACTGTATTATTTAACATATATCATTAAAAAACATATGAATACTCAAATTAGCATTAGCTGTGTTTTTGATGAACCCAAACACTTTAATTTCTATTCCCTACTTTCTCAAGTGAGCTAAAATAGATTTCTCTAACTCTCGAAGATCTTTTTATTCATAATATTTTATTTTCCAAATATGTTCACAATGCAAGAAAACATGCAGAGCATACAGAGCACACTACATTAAACATTACAGAAAAGTTTACAAGTTAGGAAAAAAAGCAAAGAAAAATACACAAGTAAATGAAATATAATTAAATAAATAAATAAAGTAAATATATAATTCACCCATCCAAAGAGAAAACCACATAAACGACCTGGTTCATATATTACTTTATGAACAACAAAAACAACCTGGTTTATAGTATTACTATATTAGCAGGATAAACAACCTGGTTCAATTACTTTATTAATGAGATTGAAATATAAATAAAAACAGAATATAAAAGTGAAGCCAATGAAATATAAATAAAAGGTAAATGAATAAAAAACTATGTACAAAAATTAACATTAAAATAAATAATTAAAATAAAATAGAAATGGAAGAGAGAGAAGTCAGGACTGCTCAGCAAGTACAGCAGTCAACTATGACTTCTTCTTTTTTTCCCTTTTTTGAACATGTTGTGAGAGGTGAGTGCTATTAGTTTGAGCATGTTTTGAAGTGAGTTAGTCATTTGCAGCGGCCAAATGAAAGGCGCTATGACCAAACACAGTACAGACTTTTGGAGTGATGAGCCTAATGAAATCATTGGATCTTAAATGGCGATTGCTGTCAGAAATATGCAGAAGATTTGAGCGGTAGCGAGGGGTCATTCCCAAAATGGATTAGTAGACCACGAGCAGCCAGTGTTGCAGCAGTCTGTTATGAAGGGAGGGCCAATCCACCAAACTGTAAAGATCACAGTGGTGGGTGGTGCAGGGTGCATCTGTGGCAAAACGGATTGCTGAGTGGTAGAGTGTGTCCAGTTTTCTGAGGGTGGTTTTTGATGCCATTTTATAAATGATATCGCCGTAGTCAAATAGAGGAAGGATGGTCATTTTCACAAGGGTGAATTTGGCAGAGTGTGTGAAGGAGGCCTTGTTTCGATACAGGAAACATAATCTAGCTTTGACTTTAGCCAGAAGGTTATTGGTCACTGAGATCAGAACGTGTCAAATGAAATCCTCATGAGGCCATTATATAACCTTCAGGGGTGATCAGAGGTCAGTATATAACCTTCAGGGTTCATCAGAGGTCATTATACAACCCTCGTGGTTTTTTAGAGGTCATTATATAACCCTCGTGGTTAATCAGCGGACTCACCACCAATATGTTTCCATCAAACCACTCTTTTTTTGCCAGTTATTAGGGTCCTCTTTTATGGAACCAGCTTCCACCTTCAGTCCTGGAGGCAGACACAGTCACCTCATTTAAGAGTAGACTTAAGACTTTCCTCTTGATGGTCTTATAGTTAGGGCTGAATCAGGTTCACCTGGTCCAGCCCCTAGAGATGCTGCTATAGACTTAAAGGCTGCTGGGAGATGTTTTAGGATACACTGAGTACTGATCTCCTCCTCTCTCTCGACTTATGGATTAATTTCCATCTCTCCATCACACATTACTAACTCTGCTTCCTCCCCGGAGCCTTTGTGACTTCACATCTCATAGACATCTCATTGGACCTGGGTATGTCTGATGCCTCCTGCCTGGCGGTCCGGCCTCCTTCCATGGCCCTGCTGATGCGCCCCTCCCCTTTCTGGATCATGGACTATGTATACAAACTATTCATACACTCTATCATATTCATTGAATGTGCTTATGTAACTCTGTAATGCTTCATTCTTTACACATGACATACAATGCTTCTGTCCAGCCTGGAGAGGGATCCTCCTCTGTTGGCAAATACGTATATTGTGAAATTGGGCTTTATAAAATAAACGGAATTGAATTGAATTAACTTGTTTTTTATTTATTTTATAGTTGCAAACCAAAAAGAAGGGGAATCCTCCAATGTCATTAAAACCTCACTTTGGAATGAAGTTCCACATTTAAGACTCGTTTTTCTAAAAGTTGTTGAACAGTTGATCCTGAACAATAAGTCAAAGTCGAAAGATGAAAGCATTGGTATTATTCTTGGGTTACTAGAATGCCTAAGTAGTTCATATTTTTCTTGATATGTAAATCAATAATATAAGTTATATCACTGTTTTTTTAAGGCAAACAACTCAACATTTCTTTAAATTCAGACAGATCTGAAGCTTTTGAAAACAAATCAATACTTTTGTTTGCAGGTTTCACCTGTAAATATTTTTTAAAGAATAAAGTTATACTGAAATATTTCAGTTGGCTTAATATAATATTTCTACCTGCGATCCCTTCTAATTTACTTGCTTGTATATAATGGCACAATACTTGGAAATAGGCAGCAGGTTAAACGGATTATTGAAAGTATTTCCACGTTATGGCAACGGTTATCTATATAATCTGCGTTTGTCGGAAATGATCGTTTGTTCTCGTGAACGGCCGAATGTTGCGTCACTTTAAATGTTGCCTACGTAAGAAATTGTGGAGTGGAATTATCGCCTTTCCTTTCGTAAAAGAAGGTCCAGTGTTTTCTATGCTAAAGACGCGAAGTAGGTAAGCATTCAAACTCTTTTCCTTAGATACTTCCGGGTCATTTCAGTCAGGTAGGAACCTTCCTGAGCAGAAAAAACTATTCGACCGCAGCCTGCGCCAACTATTACAAAGAGAGAAGCGTCATGCAAGCAGAGTTATTCATTGAAGTCACTTCAAATAAGGAAACAATAGAATCTGTAATCAAGTGTCTCCGTCGTACTGGACTCTACATAATTATATAAATTGCACAAAAAATGTCTCAAAATGAACTGTGGAGTGCAGCAAAACAACGTTGCTGCGTCTAGTCTGCCCTAAATTCAATTGGAGAAGAAGAAACGTTATTTTTCCGCGCGTGACCCGGATGCAGTTCCGCTCAACTTTATATCCCACAATTCCTCTCTCCGTCTTCCTCTTTCCCTACTGCAGCCATGTCTAAGAGAGGTACGAAACCCACCTTGTACAATCCACGTTCATCTACTGTGTTTTACTCTATATTGGCCCTTATAATGTTGGTCGTGTGTAATAGAGTGGGGAGGATAACACATGCACGGGATTATTTTTCATTTTGTGCAAACCGTTTGCGATTTATTAATGATAGCATTTTCCTTGGCTGAAGCTAAGTTTAGCTCTGTTAGCACCGCGTTCGGCATGAAGTATGTGATTCTAAAGCTCGAGGCATAATGTGAGTTGTGTGTTTGATTTATACGTCTGACCGCTTTAATTGTTAAAGACCAAATGTATGGTTTAATAACCCACACGTGAAGCCCGTGCTGTAAATCGTCTCCTCGGGTGTCACGTAGCTGATGCTACCGTGAGCCTGTGCCGGTCATATCACGTTAAAGTGACTTGTGGTCAAACGCGACCTTTTAGCCACCCTAGAAGCATATCTGAGAACAACGGCGGCTACCACAGTTTCTATTTGCCCAACAGCTCGTGCTTTTTTAACTATTGAAACCGTGAGCACCGTTTTTGACGTAAACTTGGCTGCCAACACGTAATGTGTGGCCTTCTGCAGCATTAAACGTGAAGTCAATAAGTTATTTCATCACATGCTGGATACAAAGCGTGTAAATCTGATATTTTTTAGCTGTCAACATCTAAATGAATGTAAAGTGTTGTGCAACACCATTTATCATGTTTAACACTACATGTGAGAGGTGACTGCAAAAACTGGATAACAAATGTAGATTGTACTTAATTGAACAGCACAAGTCCCTCGATTTTGTTCTGGAAGCGGTAAAGGTGTAACTGTTTATGTAAACTGTTCCTGTCTCTCAGGACGTGGTGGTTCATCTGGAGCCAAGTTCCGCATCTCGCTGGGTCTCCCAGTAGGAGCGGTCATCAACTGTGCTGACAACACAGGTATGCCTCATGGATTAAATATGCTTCTTTTTTTAAAATCACATATTAATGGGAAATGCTTCTACCAATGTTACTTCCTGCACCGGTTAGTGGATTCTTGACTCTTAGACAGGAAGCATGTAGAGTTGGCTGCAGACAAGTATTTTAGCAATGAGTGGTGGTTTCCTAAAGTTTGTAGCTAAAGGAAGTCTGCGTATTTGCTCTCTTGCTGTTAAATGAGAAGACCATCACCACTTTAACATTTGAATGCTAGGTGTGTAGTTGGAGCCACCAACATGCAAATCTTACAAGCTTTATTTAATGCTTTTCCCCTTCCAAAAAGCACTTGCTTGGTCAACTCAGTGACTGGGTGAGTTGTCGATGAAGGGAACATTAACCTCATCACTGTGGGTGAGATGGCAGCGTCTTACTGTGGCTGACTAATCTCAATCAGTGATGAGACAACGTGATTTCTTAATAAGGCTGAGCCATAATTCAATATATTGTCTTTCAGTGGAAATCATAATTTAATGGCACATTTTCGTTGTCTAAATCGTTCATAAAACACATTCATACTAAAATGTTGCAGTTATGTTCTTCATTAAAGAAGAATGTTCTCGGTAGTAAGAATTTGTCTAACATGAATCCAGTAATCTTGTGTACATTATGTATATATAACAATGCAAATGACACTGCACTGCATTCTGTTTTGAGCTGAACTTTTTGTTAGACGCCCTGTTTTAATTTGTTCCTGTCGCTTACTGGTTGAGGAACTGCTGATGGGCTACAATCAAGAAGTATATATACAAAACAATGGTTATTTCATATAGACTATTCATTTATTAATCAAATCATCAATAAACATGCCATATTGTGATGTCTATATTGAATTACCGATATTTTGATATACGATTTTGACCCTGTAAAATGCCAGATTGCTATGTTAAGAAACCATGTGTCCAGTTTCCCTTCTACCACAACTTCCCCTTCATGTTTGTATTCTCCCTCTGTCCCTCAGGTGCTAAGAACCTGTACATCATATCTGTGAAGGGCATCAAGGGGCGTCTGAACCGTCTGCCTGCTGCAGGAGTGGGTGACATGGTCATGGCCACAGTCAAGAAAGGCAAGCCAGAACTGAGGAAGAAGGGTGAGTGGAAACAACTGGTCCATCCAAGTTACTGTAGTATTGGCGTAAAGACGATGATTCAGCTTATTAACACTCATAGTACAGTAAGATATTTGGGTTTATTTATTGCTTTTCCCCTTCCAAAAAGCACTTTCTTGGTCGGCTCAGTGACTGGGTGAGTTGTCGATGAAGGGAAAATTAACCTCATCACTGTGGGTGAGATGGCAGCGTCTTACTGTGGCTGACTAATCTCAATCAGTGATGAGACAACGTGATTTCCAAATAGCCATTATTCAATATATCGTCGACAGTAGAATCGCATTGTGAAGAAATCGTATATTAATGACACATTTTCGTTGTCTAAATAGTTAATATAAAACACATTCTTAGTTGTATTTAGCAGTTATGTTCTTAACTAAATGAATTGACCTTTTTAATAAATATTTTAATTTTTTTATTATATGTAATTATTTAACTGTACTATGGTGACATCTCATGGATGTCACCATAGTACAGAGTTAAATAATTGTTTAGTTTCTACTGCTGGTCTCTGTTGCCGTGACTGTGTGTTTTCCAGTCAAGTTGAATAACTTGCTAACACGCCTGTATGTGTTTTCTGCAGCTTGGTAGTAACTTGAACTTCCCACATTCCATCTGTCCACAGTGCATCCTGCAGTGGTGATACGGCAGCGAAAGTCGTATCGGCGAAAAGATGGAGTGTTTCTCTACTTTGAAGACAACGCAGGTGTCATAGTAAACAACAAAGGAGAAATGAAAGGTGGGTTTGCTCGTATTCTACACCAGGCTCATTATTTGTACTTTGTCATTCTGACTTTCCAGTTATGTTTTGACACTGTATTTCGTGCATTATATTTGCCATGTTTTGTTGTGTATTGACCTCACGCTAGACAGGTTTTGCATATGGTATTTTAGATAGTTTTAGGCGTTTTTTTTTTTAAAGATTACCAGTGACCTGTCATGTTGGACAGTAAAATGGGTGGTGGTGATAATGTTTCTCATTGAGTTTCATCCCCTCCAAAGCTATGTTCGCTATGTTCTCGTTGAATCTAGCAGTGCTTGTTTTATTTATTTAGAACATTTTACACGCCACACAAAGTAAATCCCCTCCCTCTGCTCTCAAGCCAGTCAGTACAACCTGAGAGAACGCTGTTGAGGGTCTTGGTGGAAACGCACGTGAGATGTTTCCTTGGCTAACAATGCATTTTGAGTTTGTTACGAGTGATCTGTCGCGTTTTTAAAGTTCCACATTTATTCCACTTCTGCCATCAGGGCCTGATATTTAAATATGTATATTTATTTTAATCGAGACAGCACCTCTTTGGCTTTCAAATTAAAAGTCCTCTAGCATTTCTGTGGACAGAATCCCTACATTTGTAATGCAAGGCTTTGCTTTTAAGATATTAGCATATATATTAGTTGGTAAATTGAGTGTATTGCACAGCTCCATAAATGAGCGGAATATCTTTTAAGTGTGTAAATACAGTAGTCATTGCCAAAACCCTATGTTTGCTCTAGTCATACTATGTTAAATAGTTGCACTAACGTTTATCAAAGTCAAACTTAATGTCATTATGGGACTGGCAGTAATGCTGTCTATGAGTGGAATCTACACGTGTGGACTAATGGCTGCAGGATGCCTAGAAGCAGAGGGAGAGGGAGAATGTGTGTATGTATACAGGACTGTCTCAGAAAATTAGAATATTGTGATAAAGTTCTTTATTTTCTGTAATGCAATTAAAAAAACAAAAATGTCATGCATTCTGGATTCATTACAAATCAACTGAAATATTGCAAGCCTTTTATTCTTTTAATATTGCTGATTATGGCTTACAGCTTAAGAAAACTCAAATATCCTATCTCTAAATATTAGAATATCATGAAAAAGTATACTAGTAGGGTATTAAACAAATCACTTGAATTGTCTAATTAACTCGAAACACCTGCAAGGGTTTCCTGAGCCTTGACAAACACTCAGCTGTTGTAAATCTTTTTTTTAACTTGGTCTGAGGAAATATTCAAATTTTATGAGATAGGATTTTAGAGTTTTCTTAAGCTGTAAGCCATAATCAGCAATATTAAAAGAATAAAAGGCTTGCAATATTTCAGTTGATTTGTAATGAATCCAGAATGCATGACATTTTTGTTTTTTTAATTGCATTACAGAAAATAAAGAACTTTATCACAATATTCTAATTTTCTGAGACAGTCCTGTATATGTTTGTGTATATATATATATATATGACTCCTAAAACCCAAAACATACACGGCAATAAATTATTCTCATCCAGCCTTAACCAAATGTACAAAATGTGGTACCCAACTTGAGTGATACAATGGGAAGCTATTTCCCCTTCCAAAAAGCACTTGCTTAGTCACCTCAGTGACTCTGGGAGTTGTCGATGAAGGGAACATTAACCTCATCACTGTGGGTGAGATGGCAGCGTCTTACTGTGGCTGACTAATCTCAATCAGTGATGAGACAACTTTTACCTGCTCAGTACACCAAGGTATTGAAGTGGTAAGGCTCAGATGTTTTGTCATGCATTGCTATTAATAATAATGTTGTGCAAAGGCCTGTGGCTATCCCCCAGCATTCCTTTATTAAGTAGACATTAGAAGTTTGTCGAGTTATCTTGTCACATTTCTTTTCATCTTCGAAAAAGTGTGTTTTTAGTTTCATGCCTCCTATGTATATAAATGAAGCGTGTTGGGTTAATAACTGCTTTCCTTCTCTGTATCTGCAGGTTCAGCCATCACAGGCCCAGTGGCCAAAGAGTGTGCTGACCTTTGGCCCAGGATTGCCTCCAACGCTGGCAGCATAGCCTGATCTGGATCATGACCCTCTGTTCATTTTCAATAAAAAACTGTTGGTAATCCAGACACTTGTCCTGGTTGTTTTCATTTCCCCACTTTATGCAGGAAACTATTGTTTTCAAGGGAATGTAGTTAGGATACGGTTTTGCTGGCTTATTTGGCTTTTGCTCATGTTGAGGGTGTGCTAGAGATTGATGGGATCTTATTGGGTCACGAATCTTTATCTACCAATAAGAACGATAACGGAGCACATTTTTTTCCCCACCTAAAAGATTCAACAGGAGACCAGAAGAGAGTTGTGATTAAAAAAAAAGTTCTGAATGGATGAGTGTCTCGTGCTGAATGGTTTTAGTGCATCTTCAACATTTGCTGGTTTTGATGTTGCCCCATTCCTAAAGGTTTATTTACACACCTTAGCTATGGGAATATGGCTTCAGTTTTGCTTTTGGTGTGAACGCACCTTAAGTTTAAAGGGACAAGTGTATTACTTACCTGCGGGCCTGTCGGTGAGTCGCATGAGTTGGAGGAGTCTGAGTCGGCCCTCGTCTGGTGGGAAACGGCCCAAGACAACTAACAAATCCACATACGCATTGTTAAACTCATTTTGCGCAACGTTACCTTCCCGGACAAACCTGATGGCCGTAGGGGGGCCAGGAGCTCCAATGTAGTTTCCACCGGCTGCAGGGAAACATTTAAGGATTCTTCATGACATGAAATATTTCTGGATTACATTGAGCAATAATAGATTCAGATTCCAGCTGCTAATCAATCAGTTAGCAGGTCAATATACAACTGTTTAGACTCGTGAGCCGAACCTTCCAGACTAAACAATGTTTCATATCTTCTCACTTTCCCCCTATATAAACCTTTAATTTTGCCGTGCTCTGATTTTACCTCCGTAGTCGATTCCGATGGGTGCAAAGGGGAGAAACAGAATGTGCGCGGCCTTAAATATCCTCGGTCCGGTTTGTCATTGACTGACGTGCGTTTGTGCGATTGAGTAATACATATTAATTATTTCCCCCATGTTCTTTAAATATATTAGATTTTTTGATTTGATATTCCTTTATTTGTCCCACAGTGGGGAAATTTAAAAAATCGAAGCAGCGGTGCACATCAGAGTATCAATGAAGATAAATATAAAACACAAAACAAAATACCCTCAACTAAATTCTAATACTAAATATCCAGGGGGAAAATAAAGTAAAGTGCCGAGTTTGCCATGGGATCTCCAGCGATTATATTATTATATATTATATTTGATTCATACGAGTTAATATTATTATTATTATTATATTATTATTTCTCAGCGATCTGTTGCTATTCAGTACAGCTGTATGTGCTGTAAAGCCAAAATGGATGCTAAATGAAATATATTATGTTTATTATGTTATATATTATTATCTTATTATTTAAGATACAGTTAAAACATAAATGTCACCATTTGATGCACTGCACCAGCTTGTAGTTTCAGGTATTTAGCATCTGTAGTCTCTTGACAGACCATAACACACATAAAACAATAACAGTACAGGACGAGACACACTGCAACAGTATATGTAAGAACAAAACAAATAATGTATTTTTTTATTTGGAAATATTGACAGGTACATGACATAGTAAACATTAACTGATATTTCCATTGTTTATCATCATTTTGTTGGAATATCAGATAACAAACCCACTCCCCCCACCCCTCCTACTGTATACACCTAGAGTACAGGACATTAAATACATAAACAATACATACAAAGAGGTCACCTCATTTCGCCGAGCCAGACGTGCACACACATGCATCTGGAACATCTGTATGTAGACACACATGCACAGAGTCAATACCCAGTATCACACAAGTACAATACATCCAGAAATTAAATGACAATATGAGTTCTTTTTCTTCTTTGAGTACGGCCAACCTATTCTACCACATGACTTGGGGAAAAGACACAACAGAACATCAGAAATAGGATATTGTAATTCTACAACTGGCAAATCTCCGGCTCAATATTTATTTCCCAGAGACGTAGACACATTTGTTCTTCATTAATCAGTATTGAAGAATAAAACTTACTCTCTCTGTCATCAGTTCCCCCCAAATGTGTTTGGATATCTGTCAGGGCATTTATTTGAGTTCTTGTGAGAATTTCGCCTCGACCTGCTTCGCGGTGGTGTAGTGGCTAGCACTGTCGCCTCACAGCAAGAGGGCCGTGGGTTCAATTCCCGGTCGAGGCGGGCCTTCTGTGTGTAGTTTGCATGTTCTCCCCGTGGCAGCGTGGGTTCCCTCCGGGTTCTCCGGCTTCCTCCCACAGTCCAAAGACATGCCGTCAGGTTAATTGATCTCTAAATTGCCCATAGGTGTGAATGTGAGAGTGAATGGTTGTATGTCTCTATATGTGCCCTCGATGGACTGGCGGCCTGTCCAGGGTGTCCCCCGCCTTCGCCCTATGTCAGCTGGGATCGGCTCCAGCGCCCCCGCGACCCTAATGAGGATAAGCGGTATTGATAATGGATGGATGGATGGATGGGATGCTTCGCGGCACTCACAAGCCCCCGCGACAAAGATCAATCTTGTATGAGTAATTGCAGAGGCTGAAAAGAGTAAACGCAAGAAAAAACAACACTTGTAATAACTACTTACTAACCCAGACTGAGGTCATGCCGGGAAATATCAGACTTCTGTAAAAACGTTATAAAGCCTCAGTCTGATATTTCCTGGCATGACCTCACTCTGGGTTAGTAAGTAGTTATTACAAGTGTTTTTTCTTGCATTTACCCTTTTCAGCCGGGCGGTCGAGGTTAGTAAGTTATATGGCATTTTTTCGCTCCTATTGTTTTGTAAATAAAAACAAATTGCAATATGTCATTTTGTTCAGCGCTCATGTCTTCTCACGACACAATGTGTTTCAGGTGTTTCGTAACAACCACGTAACAACCAACCCAAAATGTCTGCACGTGCCTGTATATATATGTGTATGGCACAATGTATACCCACCAAACAATTCAAAATAAAATTATTATATTTATAGGATAATGAAAAAAGCAGGGTAGTCATAGTTTGTTTGACTGTAAAAAATACTTTACAGTAAATAATGGAGTAAACTCGTGAGCAAGAACAGCTGAGGTGGTGACGTCATCGCGTCAGCTGCTGTTCCAATTGCAGAAAGACCGTCTTGTGTCCTCCCGTCCTTTGGAGCCTGGACTCCAAAAGTACACAACTATATACTCGGCGTACATGGTATTGATAAACTGCCTCTGTCTCCATGAAACGTATTGAACAGTCTTCATGGTATCACATCCAGCCTGGGAATAAACGGCCTCTTTCCTCTCCCCCTGGACTCCCTGTCCGTGGGGGCGTTGGTAGGGGTGCTGGGCTGGGGGAGCGTCTCACAAATGGCTTGGAGATGGGTGTGCCACAGCCCGTCCTGGGAGGTGCAGTAGCATACCGTCCACTTCCCAATGTCCACACGTTCCCCCGCTGGGATCACTCTGTTGCCAGCGAAGCAGTTGGGACCTGGAGGGACAGGAAGGCCAGTTGTCTCAACATATGTTTGACTTCTAGTTCTCTGCTCATCCTCAGTAGTTAAAGCAGTACTTTGTGACTAGCTGGGCAAATTCGCTAATTAACATGTTACATAATGTTTGTTTAATCTGACACTTTGCTGCATTCGCACCAAAAGCGCTGCGAATTGTTCGCAATGATGAGAATGGTTGCGTTTTATGCACATTTTCGCCAGGCTGAGCGAATGACGCGAAGCGCAAAATTTGCCTGAATTTCTTGAATTCAATTCAGTTTATTTGTATAGCCCAATTTCACAAATTACAAATTTGTCTCAGAGTGCTTTACAATCTGTACACATAGACATCCCTGACCTTTGACCTCACATCGGATCAGGAAACAACTCCCAAACAACCCTTCACGAGGAAAAAAAGGGAAGAAACCTTCAGGAGAGCAACAGAGGAGGATCCCTCTCCAGGATGGACAGAACAATAGATGTCATGTGACCAGAAGGAATCATTATAGTTAAAAAACATTCAATGAATATGACAGAGTGTATGAATAGTTGGTAGTAGGCATATTCCACGATGGAGACCTCCACGATCCATCAGGCAGATGGAGGTAGAGAGGAGTGGGCGGAGTCTCAACAGTGGGCGGAGTCTCAACAGGGCAGGGCCTTAAGTTGACATATTTCAAATTTGGCTGACACAGAGTTGTGAAAGCCAAACAGCATTGAGATGCTCCGCCCGTCATCATGCCGTTGGTGAATCAAACTGGCTGCTGCTACTCCGGCAGTTATATAGACAGAGTCGGTGAAATTCACTGAGCTGTGAGAGCCTCCGGCTGATGTTATGAACCCAAACATGAGGGCGTTAAAAGGTCAGACATTTGTGGGATGTCCACAACAAGTTTAAAGCAGAAGTAGTGGCTAATTATTCCATGGTGGATGGTGGAAATGATAACTGTTTTCACAAAGTAAAACCATGGAGATAAGCCCCGCCCCCTCTAAGACGCGAATGACGGGCGAGTAACTTGGCCATGGCCCTGCTGAGACTCCGCCCACTCCTCCTCTCTACCTCCATCTGCCTGATGGATTGTGGAGGTCTCGATCGTGGAATATGCCGACTACCAACTCTTCATACACTCTGTCATATTCATTGTTTGTGTTGTTACTGTGTTTTAATTTGTGTATAATGATTCCTTTTGTACACATGGCATCTATTGTTCTGTCCATCCTGGAGAGGGATCCTCCTCTGTTGCTCTCCTGAAGGTTTCTTCCCTTTTTCCCCTTGAAGGGTTGTTTGGGAGACATTCCACACTGAGTTACGACCCAGCAGTATGGAAGTGGCAGTCACGATAAGAGCTCCTTTCTCTTGTAAAGAACACTGGGCCATCAGGCCGATAGGAGGTGCAGTCGAAATTTGACTCCCTCATAAAAAATATTTATTTCCCCCTTAATTATATACTGTAATATGATCTTCAGCAACATGGTTATGTGTTGTTTGGGATGGACATAAATACCAAGCAAGCAAAAAAGCAAACAGTCTGTCTTTGAGTTGTGGGGGAGGGGGGGGGGTACTTTATTTGGCAGCTACTACCCACAGCAGGAGGACAGGAAGTACACTTCAGCTGATGCCAGATCCAACCACATCCAATGGAGCACAGCTGAGAGGGGATTTGGAAACAATGATGCAGTAAACCAAACCGTCTGTCCGGCAGAGGAGCGCGACCGAGAGAAGCTACGACTGCAACAAAGAAGCTGGGCAGCGGGTTTATGTCGTCTTCTTTTATGTGCTCATAACGAACCAATGGCATTTCTTTTGAGGAGCTAGTTTCCATTTTTAGCAACAAAAAAGACGCATTCAGCATTATTTTTTCCCTGATGCTATCACATGTGTGTCTGTGTGTGTGTGTGTATGTTAGCTAGTAATAACTAGTAATAAATAACTATTTAATAAATATTGGAAGGAAAGCTAGGACTGCAGGTTGAAACCCATCGTTCAACCAAAGTTGTTTGCCTTTGTCCACTTAGAGAGGTTGAGAACTAAGTTTATTGTTTTCAAACTGCATAACAAGTTGTACTGCCTAAATTTTTACGTCTTTTCACACACATTATTTTACCCCAAAAGATTGTCGCCATGTCATCTGCAAAATAAGTGTTTTGAATATTCCTAATAAGGGTTTTACACAATATTAAAAACATATTTGCAATAAAAAAGCACATAGCTTTTCAAGTCCACAGATTACCAAAGCGAATATTTGCAACGCTTTACTCGCGTGAGTTTACTCGCTTGACTATTTGTGGGTTTTCGCGTCACTCGCTCCATTCGCGCCTTTGAGGGGGCGGGGCTTATCTCTGTGTCTTTACTCCGTGGAAACAGTTATTATTTCCTTCATCCACCGTGGAACTGTTCTGGCTTCCTTCCTGTTCACCCTGTTCACCACTGACCTCCAGTTTAACTCGGGGTCATGCCACCTGCAGAAGTTCTCTGATGACTCTGCAGTGGGCGGGTGTGTTAAGGATGGACAGGAAGTGGAGTACAGGGCAGTAGTGGATGACTTTGCGGACTGGGTCGGTAGAAATTAAGAATAAAGTAATATCCTATCCTAGATTAGTTTTAGAGACACTCACAGACATGAGTCTTACCAGTCTTGCAGGTGGGGCAGCATTGGTTGGGCTCGTAGGTGGGGTTGACACAGTGCGGGGCGGGGCAGTCCGAAATGCTGCAGTACACCTCTCTGTTGGCCTCGCAGCGACATCGCTCACACTTCGACAACTGGAACACACAGAGAATGCGAATCTTATTGACTTCAGCTGCGGCCATTTAAAAGGAGTCCCATTATCTGTGGCCACTTGATGTAACTACAGTAAAGAAATGAGCCCATGTCAGAAGTGACTGGTAAATTTAATCTCATGTGTATGTCACTGCGGTTGTGTGGACACTCAATGTCAAAGAAACACATACTGTAAAATTAAGAATTACATTTAAAATTCTTCTCACCTGCAAAGCCTTGATTGGTGATGCTCCATCATATCTTAAGGAGCTTGTAGTACCATATTGCACCACTAGAGAGCTTGTAGTACCATATTGCCCCACTAGAGAGCTTGTAGTACCATATTGCCCCACTAGAGAGATTGTAGTACCATATTGCCCCACTAGAGAGCTTGTAGTACCATATTGCCCCACTAGAGAGATTGTAGTACCATATTGCCCCACTAGAGAGCTTGTAGTACCATATTGCACCACTAGAGAGCTTGTAGTACCATATTGCACCACTGGAGAGCTTGTAGTACCATATTGCCCCACTAGAGAGCTTGTAGTACCATATTGCCCCACTAGAGAGCATGTAGTACCATATTGCCCCACTAGAGAGCGTGTAGTACCATATTGCCCCACTAGAGAGCTTGTAGTACCATATTACCCCACTAGAGCTTGTAGTACCATATTGCCCCACTAGAGAGCATGTAGTACCATATCGCCCCACTAGAGAGCTGCCTCACTAAATGCGGGGCTACTTGTGGTTCCTAGAGTCTTAAAAAGTAGGAGGAGCCAGAGCCTTCAGGTATCAAGCTCCTCCTCTTTTATGGAACCAGCTCCACCTTCAGTCCTGGAGGCAGACACAGTCCCCTCATGTAGACTGAAGACTTTCCTCTTGATAGTCTTATAGTTAGACCTGAATCAGGTTCACCTGGTCCAGACCTAGAGATGCTGCTATAGGCTGATCGGCTGCTGGGGGACGTCTAGGATACACTGAGCACCTCTCTCCTCTTCCCTCTCTCCTTATGGATGAATTTACATCTCTCCATCACCAAATTATTAATTATGCTTTCTCTCCGGAGTCTTTGTGACGTCACATCTCATAGGGTCCATCGGGCCTGGCTGGGTCCGATGCCTCCTGACATGGCCCTGCTGATGCACCCCGCCTCCCCTCCTCTCTACCTCCATCTGTCTCATGGATTGTGGAAGAACTATTCCTCCACAATACACACTGTCATATTCATTGAATGTGTTGTAACTCTGTAATGATTCCTTCTGGTCACATGACATCTATTGTTCTGTCCATCCTGGAGAGGGATCCTCCTCTGTTGCTCTCCTGAAGGTTTCTTCCCTATTTTCCCTGTGAAATGTGTTTTTTTAATTCTTGGGAGTTTTTTCCTGATCCGATGTGAGGTCAAAGGTCAGGGATGTCGTATGTGTACAGGTTATAAAGCCCTCTGAGGCAAATTTGTGATTTTGTACTGTACAAATTAAATTGAAAGGAATTGAATTGAAAGTCACAGCGGTTTCTGCCTAGAAAGGATAACATTGCACTAAAAATGCACAATTGTATCAATCATTTATCTATGAATGCAAAGATATACGTGTCACTGTGTATACATCTGCAGGTACAAACTGCTGCTGTGAACTCATTTTTGAATTCAGATGCTGTAAACATGTTAGCAAACAGTTGCTTATTTACACATCCAGAATGATGTATCTGTCTTTCTGTGCCAAATCTAAGTCCAATATTCCCTCTTCTTTTTGTTTAACTGAATAGTTAGCAAAAAGTTCTACTTCACACACTAGTAATGAACTTTGTCTGCTGCTGTTTAGTGCTCATCAGGTAGTGTTTGCTGAAAACACACACACACACACACACAAAGACACACACACACACGCGTTGGTTCGTGGGTATTGTCCACCATGGTTGGTTTATACTAAATATAATGACGCTGCTGTGTGCACTAACCGGAGTGAACATAAACCATGGTATGCAAATATTCTATTCTATTTTCCACATCTGTGAACATAATGACAATCTCATATTAATATGATACGTATCTGTTATCCAGTGGTGAGTGATTGCAACTACGATATTGAGAGAATGAAGTGTTTCTAAGATTCAAGATTGTACATTACAAACATGATGAGTTTCTAAAATATCAACTTAACAACAATATAGAAAGTTATTTAAATTCAGCTCGACCTTAATATAAATAAACATAATAAATATACCACATAACTCACTTTCAATGGAGCCATTCTGCACAAAGGAACTTAAACTTGTGACATTTCAAATATTTGTATTTCTTAAATGTAGTATTGCTAATGTACAAGTATTTCTTCTATACTTTACGTATGATGAGGGAGGGGTTGGGTCTTTCTCACCATGAACTCCTCCAGGGGTCGGTACGTTTTCCCCCCGTAAACGCAGACCCGGGCCATCGCCTCGCACACCGGACAGCACGCCTTAAATTTCATCCGCGTGCACCGGGGGTGGATGCGGGGACACTTGGGCCGGACGCACACGGGTCCGTCCACGGTGCACGTGCACGGACACGCCGTCGGGCTCGGGTAAAACACCTGTCCGATCGCGTAAACAAAGCCGTGGTCGTCGATACACCACTTCCCCCGGTAGTCCCCGAACTCGTAATCCAAGTCGGTTTTGGAGGAGTACTCCGCCGCGACCGGGACGCGTCCCGGACCGTGCGGCATGAGCAGCGGCAGCACGAGCGCGATGGAGAGGCGGCTGAGCGCGCGGGGCGGGCGGCTCGCGGTCATGCTCACCGTGAACTATAGTTACGGTCACGATGAACAGCACCGGACCCGCAACCGCGTCTGTGAGCTTCTCGCACCGTCAGGGGCCCCAGCGACACCTCCACGCGGCAGTCCCGGTTCCTACAGCCCCACCTTTGTCAACAGGAAACCTTTCACGATCATCTCTTTTATTTGATTTCAGATTATTTTCGTCCGGATTAGTTCAATTCAGTTAATTTGATTCGAGTTCAGTTTAGTTAAGATTAGTTTAGCTAGGCTGCACGGTGGTGTAGTGGCTAGCACTGTCGCCTCACAGCAAGAGGGCCGTGGGTTCAATTCCCGGTGTGGGCGGTCCTTCTGTGTGGAGTTTGCATGTTCTCCCCGTGGCAGCGTGGGTTCCCTCCGGGTTCTCCGGCTTCCTCCCACAGTCCAAAGACATGCCGTCAGGTTAATTGATCTCTAAATTGCCCATAGGTGTGAATGTGAGCGTGAATGGTTGTCTGTCTCTATGTGTGCCCTCGATGGACTGGCGACCTGTCCAGGGTGTCCCCTGCCTTCGCCCTATGTCAGCTGGGATCGGCTCCAGCTCCCCCGCGACCCTAATGAGGATAAGCGGTATTGATAATGGATGAATGGATGGATGATTCGAGTTCAGTTTAGTTAAGATTAGTTTAGTTCACATTATTTGAGGTCAATTCATTCAGTCTTTCATTTTAGTCTAGTTTTGTTACATTTAGTTCAGATTTATTTCATTGTTTATTTCAATTCAGATTAGTTCAAATTAGCTAAAGTGTGAGTGAGTGAGACAGGATGTTGTGGATGTTCTACGAGCTTCTGACAGAGAACTGACTGTTCTACATATTCTGTTCAATTTGTTTATTTTTATGGAAAGAAGAAGATCGGAAGAGGGAGGAGTTTAGCTGGCTCCTATCCCCCAGCAGCAGGGGGTCAGGGACTGGTCAGTCCACCAGAGACCTGGCTCCATCATGGCCTCCAGGGTCATCAGGATGTTGGCCATGTTGCCCAGACAATGTGTTACTGCCATTTTCAGTCAAAATGTTGTTGTTTTTGCATGTTTGTTTGCATAACAACAATACATTATTCGTGAATGCCTGAAAATCTGAGATCATGAAACATAACCAAAAATAAAATTCCACCTGGTTTCCATTACATAAAGCACAATATGATTTAATTTTAGCTGAAGATTTTTCGGCCCGCTTACTCCGCTTTGTATCTGTAGCATACAAATGATAATTTATGGTGAATTTCTACCATTTCCTTTCTCAATGCTGAAGACCCAAATACTAGTGTTAAAATACAAAAAGCTAAACATTTGTTTTACGCTCACTTTGAATACCTAAAAATCAGAGTTCAGAATGACGGCCAAATTAAGAGAAAATATGATTTAAATATCAGAAGATCTAGCAGAAGAAGAGCACATGGCACCAAGGACTGAGAAAGGCTCTTTATTGGCTTGATAAGTCCAGACAGTACAAAAGAAAGATGCAAAAACAGGCATATTACTAAAAACAGTCCAATTCAAGTAGGAAAAACAGTCCTTGAAGTGCACACAGGACTGAGCTCGTGGAGTTCTGATGCAGCGGAGAGGAGAAACATGGTCTTTAAAATGGATCATTTTAATTAGATGCTGACTGGGTATGGCAGCTTTCTCCACACAAGTGATGTCAATGTGTTTACACTCGATTGCAAGACATTTCATATCAACAGCTATATATATTTTTTAAAGCACATTGCATTGCGCCTATCATTTCATTAGTTACATTTCTTGGTTCTACAATTAAAGATTTCATACAGCTTTCCTCTAAGCCACGACTAATTGTTGAATCGCACCAATAATAACAAATTTACTAACTTCAGATCTGGAGACGGTCGCCCAATCCACGTTTAATACAAAAGGCTGAATTTGGGTATATTATTCTAAAAAGGAATCACCTACATCCCCAACACAAATGAGTGGTAACGGTAATAGTTCTATATTGGTGGTGGTGGTCGGGGGATGGGGGTCTTCTGAGGGAGGGGGAGGCGGTCTTGTTAAAGGTCTGATTTAAAGGTTTATACATCAACTCAGAGATACTAGCAACAGCACAAACACCCCCTGCTGGCGCCAGCGAGAGAAGTCTGATGGAACGATGTAGAATCAACAGAAATAATGCACAGACGTTGATCATTCATAATCTGCCTGAAATTAACCGACTGCCAACCTGGAAATATATCGAACGATTTTTTTCCGATGGAGGTTGAACTTCAAGCAGGAGCCCCCTGTAGTGACGCTGAGGGGGCGACGCCTAGTATCTGCTCTCAAGTCTGGATGTGGTTTATGTTATATGCTTAGAAAATCCATCAAGTGACATGATTATAAGAGAGGAATGTTTGCGCACACACACACACACACACACACACACACACACACACACACACACACACACACACACACACACACACACACACACACACACACACACACACACACACACACACACACACACACACACACACACACACACACACACACACACACACACACACACACACACACACACACAGTGACATCAATTATTTCCATCATGCCAAGCATATCGAAACACAAAGTTAGCGACATCCTAAATTCCCCCCCAACCGAGTCCGGCTGATAAACCCTTCGGCATGTTATCTAGTTATTGATCGTACTATCGGAGCCTCAACTGTTCAGCCACCACACACGTCTCACTTCAACGCATCGCCGCCGCTCCGCCCAGAAGAGGAGGACGGGAGCGCCGCAGCACGGGGAGGACCTCTAGAGTTGCCACGGCGTATCTAACGGACGATTACGCATCGTACTGTTGGCCGCTCTGGCCGGCGGGGAGCAGCGGCGGCGGAGCGGCCGGCTCTTCTGAGGGAGGGGGCGGCGGAGGCGCCGCGGCCGCATTCGGGGCGGTAGAGTTGGCTTCCTGAGTCGCCGGGGCGTCGGGCGTCGCCGCTCCGGCGTTGCTGTCCGAGGAGGGCGGGGCCATGCTGCTCCTGCCGTCGTCACTGGGGGAGCTGCCGGTCTCCCGAGGCGGCGGCGGCTCGGGGAGAGGGGTCGCTTTATCAGAGGCGGGGTCAGACAGAGGAGGTGGAGCGAGCGGAGGGTCCGACGAGGGCTCTGCAGGCGCCACCTCATCTGGGGAGGGACGAGAGAGAGGTCAGAGGTCAGAGCGTAGAGGTTTGACCACCACGACGCTGGAAGGAGAGCAGCCTCAGCTCAGCCTGCCGCCGTCTGGCCAGCGACACAAAAAGTATCCAGCGCCACGCCAGAGTTGATCAAACGACACTCCAGTTCTTTTCATGCGCGACGAAGACCAATTAACACATTTAGGTCCAAACCCGTCTTCGTGTATGACTGCACAGTCGAGCTCACTCCGGGGAACAGTGGCGCGTTATTCACGCCAATAATTAAGAGAAAACTAAAACAATACGTTTAATCGTCTCTTATTTCTCCGCCACGTCCAGAGCTCTAAACACTCTGGTGCCCGTTTGAGATGGACAGCTTTCAAAAGAGTTTGGTTTTTCGCAACGGTTCAATTGTTTAATCGTGTTATTTTTCCAAATTCTTAAATCAGGGTTCATACACATGTTGACCAATGGACTTCCAGGACTTCCAACCAAATTTCTACGACCAAACATTTTGTGAAATCTTAAGAGTATACCTTAAATGACACAAATGAATGTCTGATTAAAAGAGTACATATTTATATAAATACTTATTCTTATTAATAAATATTTAAATAAATACATATTCTTTTAATCAAACTGCGTAAATGAACTCATGAATATAACAAATTTCCATGACTTGTCCAAAACTTTTGGATGAACATTTAAATGTTTGTTTTAAGCATTTAAGACACTGCAGGTACCCGTCTCCATTGGTGTGGGCGTGTCCTCCTCCTTGGTCCCTGAGGTGGGGTTAGCGGTGGTGCTAGCATTGGCCCCGCCCTGCTCTGCAGCTTTGCTTCCAGCCGCCTCCTGCTGCTGCTGCTGAGCGGCGGCTTTCTCCGCTTGCTCGGCCGCCTCTCGCTCCCTCTCCTCCGCCCGGCGCCGGGCGGCCTCTTCGGCAACGGCCATCTCTGCGGCCAGCTTCTCCATGTCCACCTCGACCTTCTGACCGCAAAGCTGGAGATGGAGGGGCAACAATAGTGAAACAACGGCTTCTACAAAAACCTCAATTCCACATTTACAAATTAACCTCAAGATGTCCTCCGATTGAATGCAGAGACACAAAGTTAAGTAAAGAAACTGGACGTGAAAACATGCATCCAAGGAAACTCTATAAAACAGAATGTGAGAATTCACTGCAGACAATACGAGTAACAATCATCCTTAAGTTTCAGGTTCACATTTAGTCATTGTACACATTGTTCTAGAAGGAGGTTTAGCTTTCTAGAAGACGTCATAGATCCTATCTGCCTGATGGATAATCGAGGTCTGGATCGTGGAATTCCTGCTACCAACTACGCCACTGCCCTGTTGAGACTCCGCCCACTGTTAAGACTCCGCCCACTCCTCCTCTCTACCTCCATCTGCCTGATGGATCGTGGAGGTCTGGATCGTGGAATATGCCGACTACCAACTCTTCATACACTGTCATATTCATTGAATGTGTTTTAACTCCAAATCTGTCCTTCACGACAATTTTGAGTAAAAAAAAAAAAAACTCCGCCCGCCCCCCTGTAATTTTCTCTATCAGCAGAAGTAATTTACGGTCCTTTTCTTAAAGACGTCTTTGTTCTTTTATTAAACTAAACGTCTTTTATTGATCGTCTCTACAGCAGCATGTCATTGCCCCCCCCCCCCCCCCCGTAGGGTCATGCAGCACCAGAAGTCGCATTAAAAGCAAGACATATTTAATTGATTATACATTAAAAATACTATATGGCTCTCAATGAAATATATTTAGAAATATTTGGCTTTTATGGCTCTCCCAGACAAAAAGGTTCCTGACCCCTGGGCTATACAAATAAACTGAATTGAATAGAATAGAATAGAATAAAACCTCCTCCTTGCTTCTCACTCAGCCGTCTCAAGATGTAAATAAAAGTCACGTTGTACCCGCTTGAGTTCAGTGTTGAACGAGTCGGTGGTCTCCAGGAAGCGTCTCTTCTTGTCCTGGTGGCGATCCTCAATCTGCAGAAGTTCAGCTTCCAGCTTCCTCTGAAACATACGAGAGACACGGATGTCCGGTACCAAACTACCGAGCTCCACCCCTCTCCTCCCCTCCGCCACCTACCTGGTGCACCATGAGGGACTGGACCTGCCTCTTGAGGACCTGCATGCGGGCCGTGGTGACCACCGAGCGGACGTCGGGCACCACGATCTCGCTGAGGATGTCGCTGATGAGCCGGTGGTTTCTCTGGAAGCGAGCGGCTGCTGTATGCTTCACTGAGAAGCCATCATCGTAGTCTGGGCGGAGGAAATGAGATAACATAAATAGAGCACCCGTAACAGTCCACTATGGGGGAGGAGGGTCACACGCGCTCGGCAGACGTCCATCCAATAATGACCCGTTAAACGTTTCAAAAACTAAAACTGTAAAGCGTAGTGTAAATGACTGAGAAGCTCCGTTAATATGTTGACTACTTCCCGTAAGCCTTTATTTTGTAAATTACTTTGTACGTTTCCGATCCTTTTTATTTAGAAGTTTTTCCGGCTTGACAGGAAGTAGAGAGACGTTTATCAATTGGTCACACCAAAAGCGAAAAATAGTTTCGCTTTTGGTGTGACCGCACCGTTACAGTGATTTCTGGAAATTAAATGGAAAAAGAAACACTTAAATTTATATTCGTCAACAAGTCTCGTGGGAAAACATGAATAAAGTAAATTCTGGAAACATCAGCACGCTTCACTATTGTCCGGGCTGGGGTCCGCTACACGTAGTACACTCGTATCCATACAAATACATGCATGAAAGTTGACCATATTAATGTAAACTATCCGATTGGGAGCAGTGGGCTGCTGCGACAACAGGGAGCAACCTGTGGTTCTTAAAGGAGTCGTTCTGGCATCATGAAACATCCAGAACTACAACTTACCATCCGGGTCTTCAGCGGGCTGGATGCTCATGTACGGCTCTCCTTTGTCCATGCGAGTCTGCCTCTGTCGGCTCTCCTCCTCCATGGCGGCCTCAGCCCGGTTCTTAGCGTTGACGTACGCCAGGTAGGCCGGCGAGCTGTGGTAGGCCTTCAACGAGTCGTTGTACTCAATCTGAGAGGAGAGAGAAAAGAATACATTATATGACAGCCCATCTGATCCAGATGGGCTGTTTCCTACAAGCCATTGTAGTAATAAGTTGAAGGATGTATTTGTATCTTGGATGAATTTGTGATGGCTGTAGACATGTCTGAACATGTCTGAATGTCTGTTCTTCAGACATGAGTACGCCTGAAATGTCTGAGGAGCGTCCTGAGAATCTGACCAATGACGCCCTGTATGAGCTTCCCTCAAGACGCACCGTGGTCAGGAGAATACAGACGTTGTATGAAACAGAGCGGACTACAAACATGGCTGCGTTACAACGTGCACCAACGGTTGCTCTCACTGGACGTCGCTAGGTAACCACCGTTATGGGTACACCGTACAGTTCAGAAAATAAAACTGATGTGTATACTTGTTAACTTGCTGTTGCTCTGAGAGTTATATTGTTCCAATAACATTTTTTTTTTAATTCATTATTTAATTTTGCGCATAATATGATTAATCACAGAAAAACCCTGCGATTAATCAATTAAATTTTTTTCATCTTTGCCCGGCACTAATATATATATATATATTAGGGCTGTCAGCGTTAACGCGTTAATCTATGCGAATAATTTGGCCGCGATTAACGCACTAAAATATTTTAGCGCAATTAACGCAACTTTGTTTACTTCCGGTGTCGTTGAAGTTGTTGCACTCCTGTGAGTGTCAGGCCGCGGCAGTCCGCCTCCTTCCTCCCGTCTGCTCCTCGATATTCACAGAGAAGCAGAGGGCGACGTGTCGGTGACGCGGGGCGGAAGGTGCAGGTGACGGTTTTTTTGGCTCCGCAGACACGCCGACATGGAGCTCTGCGGCGCGCGGGACGGAGAGCTGAGAAGAGTGACCGACACGTCGAGACAGAATGACATGCTGCTGACCAACAACAGACGTTTAGTTTAATAAAAGAACAAAGACGTCTTGAAGAAAATAACCTTACATTACTTCTGCTGTAATCTGGCGCTATAGAGAAAATTACAGGGGGGCGGGGCCTCACCCTGATAGAATGGTGGGGGAAACACTGGGATGTGTCACATGCAAAAGACTTTAAAAGGTGAATTTAAAAATCGAGAAAATGCCCCCAGCCTCCAAAGGGTTAATGTGACATATTTGTCAGTTTACCAAGGCCACTGGTTCTGCTGTTGTTCAATGTTAATGATGACAGGACCAATGGGGTCTCAAATGCACCTTTTCTTACTAATCTGGATGTTTCACTGAAGAAACAATTTATCATCCACGATATTAAATACCTCGCTGGCACTTTATAGGTAGGAGCCTCTTTGAAAACACAGCTGTGTGAAGTTGTGTCTTTAAAAAAGAATACAATTAAACAAGTGTCTGAAATACACGCTGTCTGAAGGGATTACTCGTTCATTTAGAAGATTTAGTCTTTAGAAGAGAAAAAAACTTTTAATCGCTTTGAATTTAATTTCAAAATGTGCGATTAATTAGTTAAATTTTTTTAATCGATTGACAGCCCTAATATATATATATATAAAAATATCACCATTTTATTCCATTATATATATATATTATGTGAAATTGTCATAATTGGCATATGAATTCTTGATTATAGCCAAACACATGTTTGGGAGGTGACAGTCAGTGACCCCCAACAACTAATCAGTTTACGTGGTGGCTGAGTTCCAAGTTTGAAGAAATTCCCTCCAGGCGTTCCTGAGATTTAAAATCACTTCATCATCTGTCTTTTGTAAACATCGTTTTCATTGTGATCCATCACCAGGTGAAACTATTCTTCTACTACTGTCTAAATCAGGGGTCACCAACCATTTTGACACCGAGAGCTACTTCAAGGGTACAAAAGAAGGGCTACTTGTTTGATATAAACGTCCCGAAACTTGATTGTTCTGACCAACATTCTGATTAAGAACACAGATTGTGCCGAAGACACGTACAGTAATACTAAAGATTTTAAGAAGAATAGGTCCTCTGCACCAGCTGTCCGTGTTCAGGCCCTAATACTAACAAGCAGAATTACGTTTGCACGCGCAGTGCGGCACTTTTTTTTAAAGACCTGTTCGAGACAGAATTTCAGGGTCATAGTGATATTTTATGCTCATTTGGACTCTATGACTGAGTTAAAGATGAACTAGTTCAGTGTCTAATATACCATTCCAGGGCTCCAGACTGCGACCAAATGGTCGCATTTTGCGCCTAAAATTAGACACAGCGCGAGTAAATTTTTCATCAACTCGCGCATGCGCGACCAGTAAATTAGCAGATTTTTTATTTTTTTGTTATTAAATATTTTTGTTGCTGACAAACTTGTTCTACACTTCAGCCCACTATAGTTAGCGGTAATGCCTGAATGACTGGTTTGCTAACCGACATTAACTCCAGAAGAAGAAGAAAGGGGGGGGGGGGATGACCACGGTTATAGGCTAATGTGTGAAAAGAGGCGGGTCTTGGGGGTTATCGCGCAAATCCAAAGATTTTACATAGCGGTGTCTCCTGTAAACAATGGACAATGGCGAAGCGGACTATCAGTTCGTACTTTCTTCCTAAACCTAATGATATAGAGAAGACAAATCCCGAGAATGAGTCCGACTCAGATTGTGAGGAAACGGTCGTGGCGAAAAAAGGCAGGAAATTCAGCTTTCGCGATGAGTGGCTGCGCGAGTTCACCTGGCTGAGGTATTTCAGGGAGACCAATTCAATGAACTGTAAATTCTGCTGTCGATTCCCACAACATGCGGGGAACACGAAATGTGCTGAAAAGACTGGCACTACACAATTAAAACACGACACGCTGATCAAACAACGCCAGTCTGAAACATAAAATGTGCCGCGACCTGTGCAATGAAAGTGCAGCTCCACTCCCAGTCGCATTTAGAAGACAAGAGGCTGCTAACCAGTGCGCCGAGGAGGCCGAATTCAGGGCTCTCAAGTGTCACGCATTGAGCGTAACACTCACGCATTTCGGTCTTAAGTCACGCACTCCCGCCACACATCGTATTTCTCACGCTGAAAAAAACTCTCGGCTATTTAATGTTTTAATGTGCCGCAGCGCGCCAACACGAGCTGGCCGCGCTGCCCTCACCGTGGAGGAATCAAGCGCTCCCCTGGAGTTCTGCTGTGAGGTGCCACTTATCAGCCAATCAAAAAAAAGAAATGGGCTACAGAATAGCCAATCAGAAAACAACCCGTATCTGGGTAAGATTCAATTCAGCAACCAATGAAAATATAGCATCCTGGAATTGCGCGCGACTGACTAATATCCGAAAATTGCGTTCTGGGGGGGGGGGGGGGATTTATCAGTAAGAAAAAATGATGGGAACACTTTGCAAGTCGATTTATAGTGTGCGCCCCTAAATTTTCTGCTTGCGCCCCTAAAATTTTAAGTTAGGGGCCACTGTGCTCCTAGTAAAAAAAGTTAGTCTGGAGCCCTGCATTCAATCGAGAAAACTATTACACTCATTAACTACCGACATTCTGTAACTACCTGGATTTACTGTTCACTCTGCATCATTTACTTTGAGCTCAGCTCATTGGCTGTAATCCTGACTCTCTTTGAGAGACTACTTGCAGAGTGAGAAAGCCAGCGCAGCAGTCTCCCCACGGTCCTAGTGCCCGGGGATTATGGACATTTTTTTTTTTGTGTGGACAATCTCAATGTTGACTATTTCTAGAACATGCCTTGCGGGCGACTCATGTGGTCCCTGCGGGCGACCAGGTGCCCGCAGGCACCGTGTTGGCTACCTCTGGTCTAAATGAATACTTACAAATCCATTGGCAAAATAAAAATCTATGGCAATTATGATAATCTGATGTCCAAGAAGGAAAACTGCTAAATTTCTGGTTACCGCTTTTAGACTTCTTAATTGCTCTCAAATTGATTGGATTAAACTCTTACTGAAAAAAGAAAAAAAAAGGGACATCGTTGTATTTGTATGCACTTGATATGCGACACCAAAACTATTCACCTTCTCGGCTTCGTACTCGTTCAGGTAATCCTGTTTCTCCTCGTCGGTCAGGTCTCTCCACATCCCTCCGATAATCTTTCCGATCTCCCACAGCTTCAGGTCCGGGTTGGAAGCCTTCACCTGGTCCCACACCTTGCATTTACACGCGCGCGCGCACACACACACACACACACACACACACACACACACACACACACACACACACACACACACACACACACACACACACACACACACACACACACACACACACACACACACACACACACACACACACACACACACACACACACACGAGAAACTGCAGGTTAT
This sequence comes from Pseudoliparis swirei, assembly GCF_029220125.1. NCBI lineage: Eukaryota > Metazoa > Chordata > Actinopteri > Perciformes > Liparidae > Pseudoliparis > Pseudoliparis swirei. Next base: position 241,990 of record NC_079410.1, on the reverse strand, counting down.
GTACTATAAGAGAGAATAAGTTCAGGAATATAAAAAGGAGGAAAAGTGCAAAAGGAAGAAATTGGCTTTAGAATATATTGGCCAGAATAACATTTTGGTAGTGGGTAAAGCAGATTCTGTGTTTCAAAAAGATAAAATGGAATGGAATCTACAAAAAGACAGAATCACAGTTTTATTTTTTTACGTGAACATGAGTTTGAATAGATTTTGTCTCTACGCCGTAAATCAATGTGAAAAGAATGTAGGTCTAAAACTAGAGAAGCGGCAAAGCGACATGCACAGAGAGGGGGGGAAATGAAGGCCGGAGCAGATCATGCAAACACGAGGAGATGTCATTTCTCTTTGTCGTTGACACACACACGGGGAGGCTACTGTAAGCCAAACGGGAGAGACTCCACTAGGTGGCTGAGGAGGTGGTGGTGAAGGCGTCATGGCTTGGCTGTTTCCCACCCTAAAACCCCCTGCAACTGGTTCGGGGGATGGGAGGACAAGCAGTAAAAGCAGACACCGTGGATGGGTGTCTTACCTTCCTGCTTACCTTCCGGCTGTACCGCATGTAAGGCATCAGGGGCTTGTCTGGAGGCTTGGGCGGCTTTGGGACGGTGATCCCCGAGGAGTTCTGTGGCGGGAAGAGAGGCAAGGGAGGGCAGAGAAGAAGAAGAGAAAAGTGGGGATGAGAGGTTGGAGGGGAAGAAGGAGACAACATAAAACGGAAAAGGGACAAACAGGTTAGAGAGAGAGAGGAGAAAAGCAAAATAAAAACACGGTCAGAAAACCACTGGGGTCTGATTTAGAACTGTTCTCCCGAAGGAGGCCAACGCTGTAATCCATAAAAACAAACTGGATGAGAATGTGATCGCCTGACAGAAACTCTGAACCATGCGCACAAACACTTTAGTATAAAGTGATACGTATAATGCTGCCTCTAACGTTTCACTTCACGTGTGATGCTACTCTGCACTTACATATTCTCCTTATCCGTAACAGTCAAAGCAGCAGTGTTCCTGTAGCTAACAATAAGCACATTTCAGTAACCGATATGAACAAAACAAACCATATTTTGCGTCATGTTTTTATCAGCACCGTCTCCTCAGAGCAGAGGGTCGAACTACCGACACTCGTGGTCATACGGATTAAATCATCATCCGTAAAATATCAGCAACCAGCGATAGAGAGCTGCAGAACAGAGCTTCAGCAGTTTCCCATAATCTTCTAATAATCTTCACCATGTACCATTTTCATGATGACAGATACAGCATCGTGTACACAGACACACTGTAAACTGCCCCGGTGACCTTCAACACATCAGATAGCTGCGGTGTAACCACGGTGATGGTCACCTCACCTCCATCACCTGCCCATTAGGATTGTGCAAATTAACAATGTGTGGCAATAAAGCCAGTGACGGCTTTTTTTCCCGGCCACTCCGTAGCGTCATTATCCGCCCTCCTTACAACGCCATAAGAAAACATGAGCGAACTAGAATAGGCACTCGGTAGAGCGCATACCTTCGCATATCACAAGATTGGGCATTGAATTATGAACATTTTGGCATTAGTTGCATGCCAATTGGATACAAATTGACCGCGCTATGGTAAAAATAAGATGTTGACCTTTTCATGACCTTGACCTTTGACCCGATCGACCCAAAATCTATTAAAATGGTTCCCGGATAATAACCAATCATCCCACCAAATTTCATGCGATTCAAGAATATGTTGACCTTTTCATGACCTTGACCTTTGACCCGATCGACCACAAAATCTAATCAAATGGTCCCCGGATAATAACCAATCATCCCACCAAATTTCATGCGATTCGGTTTAATACTTTTTGAGTTATGCGAGTAACACGCATACAAATAAATAAATACATGGCGATCAAAACATAACCTCCCGCATTTTCAATGCGAAGGTAATAACATTGTGTTCACCTATCAAATCTACTTTGGTCCTTTTTGAATGAGTGGTCGATACCACTGATTGTCCCCGCAAACAGTTCCGCGGTTTATAAATAAGACCCCCAGCTGAGTATGGTCTGGTCATGTTGAAGCTCGGATGAAGGCAAATTAAAGAGGTGTAAACATGACTATACATCATTCTAAAAACGGTCCTGAATTATCATCCAGCAGGCTGTTCAAAAGTAGGCCAAACAAGGGATCAAACAAATCAGTCAACAAAAAGCATATCGTCATTTGTATTACAAAAAGTGGGGCAAATATTCATGAAGCTATAGAATGTGATAACGGGAACTACAGGTGATGCTGGGAGGGGACGGACCGTCTGGCCCATTTCAGTCTTAAAAGTAAAATCCACCCGCTTGCCGTGAAAACATTGAACTCTAATTTGTGTCTATGCAACGCCACTAATAGAAATGTGAAAAAATCCACCCCAAGTGAGATGACATCATGATCTACAGGTTTTTTTCAGATTGTACCCCCATGTGATAAATCAAATGGTCGTGTAGAGACATTTTTAAAACTTCATCTCACTCCAAGAAAGCAGGCAGAGGTTACCCGACTGAGATGAAGGTGATTTGTCGACCAAAGAAGTAGTTATAAAAGCACTATTAACATGTCTGAGGGTTTGACAAAGAGCTCATTTGTTTTTAAACTTCAGAAACCGGAGGTACTAAAGATCTACATTTGAATTTCTATTTTGCCAGCAATTCAAATATTTAACCCTCGTTTCATTATAATTAATAACAATAAAAATACTGAATCTTTTATTCATTCCCGTGGGGAAATTCTTCTCTGCATTCGACCCATCCTCAGTTATTACGGAGCAGTGGGCTTGAGCCCGGGGAGCAACTGGGGGTTCAGTGCCTTGCTCAAGGACACGTCAACATGAACTATGGGGAGAGCGGGGATCGAACCGGTACCGTGTGGTTACGGGACAGACGCTCTCCCCATGAGTCAGTTTTATCGACAGGGCTTGAATAGAGGTTGTAAAGTAGTGTATGAATATGTCATGACAGGGCTCCAGACTGCGACCAATTGGTCGCATTTTGCGCCTAAAATTAGACACAATGCGAGTAAATTTGTCATCAACTCGCGCATGCGCGACCAGTAAATTAGCAGATTTCTTTTTTTTGTTATTAAATATTTTTGTTGCTGACAAACTTGTTCTACACTTCAGCCCACTATAGTTAGCGGTAATGCCTGAATGACTGGTTTGCTAACCGACATTAACTCCAGAAGAAGAAGAAAGGAGACGAAAACCGAAGCAGAAGGCTGGCCTGTGTGTGAGCGCGGGGGAGGGGGGGCTAATGTGTGAAAAGAGGCGCACCGCAGCGGAGACACAACGAGGGCGAGGGCCGCAGAGTGAGAGGTCCACGAGGGGATCCTCACCACCGAGCGGCGTCCCCGTCCCCCGAGTTGAATCTTTGGGTCAACTCAGCCGACTCTCACATGTCTGAGCCCCTATACACTGTCGCTCACGGTAAACGCATTCGATCAGGAGCGCGCGAGGATTTTGATAAAGTTAGTGGAAGGATCTAAGTGACAACATCCGGTTTTGCAAAGTTAGCGGAAAGAACCACGTGAAACAACATCCGTTTATCAAAATAAGATGTCGACAAATCATACACGAACATATAAAAGTAAACAATGAACTGATGTATCTTTATAGATCATTTCTGAGATTTAGCTTAAATTATGCTAACATTAAAACATTTTACTGGACCAAGGAAGAGTTTATAAAATTAGTCAGACTTTTGTATGTTAAGAAAAGTCCTGTATATAGATTTCCCAAGAGTTCCAGGAAATGAATAATGCAGATGTGTTCCATACATATCTGAAATCCTACAATAGCAATCAAACAATTTTAATGTATCAATTAGGACATTTTTCAAAGTAAAAGTCCTAAATGTTTAAAGAAATCTGTAATTTCTTTAATGTTTGAGTTGCTTTATATATGTATTTCCTCATAGTCCTAGGCAATAATGCTACACAATAAATAGAATGCTTCAATCGACTCGGTGATCGGTATTATCGGTGATCGGCAGATACTGATTTCAGTGATCGGTGATCGGCACCAAAAACCTGATCGGTGCATCTCTAATCATAACATCATCAAACCCTAGATGGTATTGAAAAGAGAACGTGCTGCATAGTAATATTTATTTTTGATTCCGTTTCCTAAAAGAAACTGCTTTATATGAATGCATTCAATCAATGGGTGGGGGGTGGTGAGAGTGTGCTCACCCGTGTGCGCTCATCACGGCAGAACTTCGATGTCGGTGCGCGCATCGCTCTGTCACGCGAGCCGAGAATTGTTGACGGGGGTAGACGAAAATTACAGAGTGGCGGGTGGAGATTTCACCCTGTTATAATGGTAGGGGAAACACTGGAGTTGATAAGCGTGTCTTCTTGTCTGATCAATACACAACAGTGAGGTGCGTGAATGGACAGAGCGGCCAGCTGCTGATCACTCACTCAATAGCTCGACCTGCACGAATAGACAGCGCGCAAACATTTTATTTGGGGAGCACCGAAGACCCATTTTGACCCAGGAAAAACCCTGTGTGCGCCCCTAAATTTTCTGCTTGCGCCCCTAAAATTTTAAGTTAGGGGCCACTGTGCTCCTAGTAAAAAAAGTTAGTCTGGAGCCCTGCATGAATTAGCAGCTCGTGACAAGTCCTCCGGGGCGTTAGGCAGTCATGCTTTTCTGCGCGCTGGAAGCTCACGCACCACCAAAAAAATAGTCCAAGAACCATCCATCATACGGATTTGGTTGTTTCCTCAGCAATTTATACGTTTCCACCGTACTTTTTACTTTCCAACAGAATGGCAGCCAATGTTTGGCGAAGCGGAATTAAAAGTTTTGAGTCATGAATGGCTGTGACCAGATTTGAAACCGTTTAAAAAGTCTGGAAAATGTCAAATGTTATAAAAAAATATGCTTTTGGGAAACTGACAAAACTCCCCTAATTTGTACAGGCAATTATTTGAAATGACCAACTCTAGTTAATTTACTTTAATGCACTGCTCCCAACTGTGTCATATTTAACTTTATGACCAGGGGAATTATGGTGACTGTTTGAAAAAGAAACTGTAAATAAGCCGCTAACCCAACTGAACAGAACCCGGACCCTTTCCCATCTGAGCCTCTATATTTTATCCAGACAGTCTCTTAGAACCCTCCCTCTTATCCTGACCCAGCCCGTGGTCTGATTTATTTGTCCAAATCTCTCCGTTAATTCATTACCCTGCTGGAGCCTCCGGAGCTCCCTCCCAGCCGGAGGTTGTTGTAGGCCAGATGGCTGTAAGGGTTGTAGCCCACAAACCCCGGGGTGGAAGGCAATTGCTGATGGAAAGACAAATGAGACAAAACACGAATGAGAAATGGCTCACAAACAAGAGGAAGAGGGATAAACATAAATAAAGTGAAAAGGGAAAACGTGAACATTTATGCGCATTTGGTTTTTCTTGTTTGTTTTCCATGATGTCATCATGCAAGACAAAAAAAAAAAAGGGCAACTGGCCACCAGGCTGGCAATCAGAATTCACAATGTGAATGTTGCATGTGAAAACAGGTCCTTGTGAAAAGCGCAGGCCCCCCGACACGTTGGTCAGCCAAAGTTGCATTTAATTAGCCATGTGAGCCCAACATTGCATTTCAACCGTGAGCAGCGCCACCCCCCGCTACCGGATATAAGGAAGTGAACAGCATCAAAACAAGCATAATGTCTAGAACTGTACACATGTACTAAACTCTGATATTTGATGGAAAGAAAACATACTATCCTAAAATCACTTGGAATTCATGAAAGCACATTCCTGTGCAAGAACTTAATTGAGTGGTGGTATGATAGTAAAAAAAACAGCAGCAGCGAGAGCGATGATGGAGCTGAAAAACTTCCTCGCAATCAGAGAGAGAGAAAAAAAATAAAAGCAATATTTCAAAAAAATGTGGAGAGAGCAAAGACATCAAGAAAGAAAACTATAAAAGGAAAACAAAGTGTACAGAAGTAACATGGCCCTCTGGCCACTACACAGTGAAAGCGGAGGTTTGGACACTTACTGCTGCCGGGGCAGGGGGCGGGGGAGGGACGTAGGATGGTCGTTCTGCGAGAGAGAGAGAAAGGAACGTTGGTCGGCTATTACAACAACATGCTTTGTTTACTTGGTTTGGGGCCGTGGTAAATGATAAAGACAAAATGTAGTTAGGTGAGAAATCACATTGTTTGAAAAATGTGTTTATAAAGCAGTATACAATAAAGAGCATTATGACCTATCTTTTACACTACATTTAATGTAGCTGACGCTTTTTATCAACAACAAAAAAGTTACAATAAGTGCATTCAAACTCAGAACAAGAATAATAAAAAAAGTTAAATTTCTTCAAGAAAGCCAAACTACAAAATGCTATAAGTGCCAATTAAGTGCTAAACTGTTTTTATTAGCACTGAGCAGCTAATCTATAATAAGGAAAACTATTAATGCAAATTAAAAAGCAATCTCTTGTTTTTTTAATGCATGGTTCAAAGTCAGGTTGGAAATATTTTTTGTTTGGATGTTTTCCCTCAAAAACATTGTCCGTATATATATATATATATTGCTGGAATGGTTTTCTTCTCCGGAAAAGTGTCACTACCGAAACATAACAAGATTATTAATCTGTTAAGATTGTGTATTTTTACAAATATTTCTTGAAGCTTTTCACAATTAAATCAATAAAAATGAGATTTTAAAAACACGGTAGATGACTGCAATGAAAGTAAAAGGATCAAATGTTTAACAGTGTACACACTGACGGTATCCAACAACACAGATGTGTATTGGTGGATACCATTCATCAATGATCAGTAATCTTTGTTGCAAGCATTTTCAAAAGCTTGGTTTTCTGATCAAATCCCTGACTCGTGAAACGTGATCTGATCCAAACCATGGGTTTTGTCATACACTGCACTCTTCACAAGGAAGTACACCATTTTTCTTTGACAAATAGTATGTATTTTGTCTTTCTGGAAGACTGGCGGTGGATGCTGGACTGTATTTAGTTGTGAAAAGGTTTTTTGAGGCTATCTTCCCTCATAATTGGGAATTGAAGTAAATAGAATTATTTTATACTACTCTTTATGTTATGTCAGAGGAAATGTGTTCACTATTCACTGGTGGTTCCTATCGAGAATAGGAACAAAACTAATTTAGAGGACTTTCCTTTTTCCTATAAGCAACATGAAGGTTTACTTACTTGACATCGTGGCTGGAGACAACACTAAGTAGAGCAGGCGATTTCCATATCGATAAACCTGGATGAGAACATACATCAGTCACACACACATATCAACTACAAAAACGCAATCTGTAGCGGAATAAAGACTAAATAAATGGTTTTAAATCCAAGGACAATAACGACGAAGAGATCCCAATCGGCCGAGTGGCACGTAAACGCATCCCTTAACTGCTTGGCATTCTAGCTAATGCTAAACCTGCTAAAACAAAGAGGCCATTTACCCCACAATAATATTGATGGTATCGAATTCATAGATCGCAAACGTCCTATAATTCCTAAAACAAACTGTTTGACACGTGAGAAGTGTGCTCAGTTTTCCAGAGGTTGGAACCGTAGTAGCCTAGGTTTGAAGCTAGGCTAACGAACAATACAAACTCCGGCTAACATGCCATCGTGCATGCTAGCTACACATACTATCGTAGTTATATAATGGTAAACAATTACATTTTACGTAGTGTTTTACACCAGAGTCACAGCATTATAAATATCTAACATATTTCAAGTATTTATGTTGGAAACTGCGTAAACATACTCAGTAAATCATTCTTTGTTCCCTCCTCGGGCCGCTTGTTCCGCCTCACACAAACCGGAAGTGTTCGCTTTGTTCTGTTGGAGGGAAATTATGTTTTCAGAATAAAAGCATTACTTCAAATCTATAGCTGCATAAAAATAATTAAAAACAGATTGTGAAATCGGACACATTTTTCGGACAAATAGGACTTTTAGAGAGTCCCTGCTGTGTTATCAATAACCAATTATTATTTATAATATGATCTAAAAGTATATGTGAAAAAAGGCAACCCATCATTGATCCAAGTCACACACCAATATGAGTGAAGTAGAGGTATTGCTTCTGCAGTGATGCATAATATTATTAAATGCATAGTAAAAATGGAAATATCTTTATTAGATCAAAGATGATGCTTGGGTGATCACTTTTTAGTTTGGGGGGATAGATGGAGATTACAAAGCAGAGCCACTTGTTGTAAAACACAGGGATATCTGGTCTCATAAAAATGAATGAAAAATCAATCATTATCTATCCATATCTTTATTCCTGTCTGAGAGGAAGCAGCTTTTGAAGCCCGGTTCCCCCTAAGTCTGCGTTCTCTCCTTTCTGCTTTTCTCCCTGCCCACCAACAGCTGAAAATGGGAGCTTAACATCAGCTCCATCACCGAGAAGGCTCAGCAGACGATGTTCTTCCTGAGGCAGCTGAAGAAGTTCAACCTGCCAAAGACCATGTTGGTGTACTTCTACACCTCCATTATTGAGGACCAATATATTATATTCTATAATATATATTTTATAAGTTCTAAAGTAATGTTTGTTTTTTACCATATGTATCTATTAATGTTTATTGTTATTATTTTATATTATATTCTTATATTATATTCTTTAAATTGTCTATATTTACTCACGAGATGAGACATCATTTGCTAATGATATATTTACTCTTTAAATTCAAAAGGCCTCTTGGTCTTGGTTTGGTTGCAGAAGCTGGCTAACATAGGCCGTCCTCAGATCCGTTGGTTTGAAAACTCTTTGGTGGTAGAACAACCATGTCAAAGTTTATGCTTCATTTTTTTAATGTACAACGGTCCATCCAAAGTCCATATTATGTCTAATTTTATTTAATCTTTATATAATACACTACCGTTCAAAAGTTTGGAGTCACTTAGAAATGTCTTTATTTTTCAATGAAAAGCACTGTTTTTTCAATAAAGATAACATTAATCAAAAATACACTCTATACATTGTTAATGTGGTAAATGACTATTCTAGGTGGAAACGTCTGATTTCTAATGAAATATCTCCATAGGTGTATAGAGGCCCATTTCCATCAACGATCACTCCAGTGTTCTAATGGTACATTGTGTTTGAAGTTTGAGCTTGAAGTTTGAAGAACAAAATTAATACTTCAAATATTAATCATTATTTCTAACCTTGTCAATGTCTTGACTATATTTTCTATTCATTTGATAAATAAAAGTGTGATTTTTCATGGAAGACACGAAATTGTCTGGGTGACCCCAAACTTTTGAACGAGGCTGTTGAAGAGTAACAGTCATTCCTTCGATCAGCTTTGTAAAGTCTTTCTAGGTTCAGAGCATTCTGCTTCTCACGCTCATCTAAAAAGTGTTGTGCAGGTAGACTTCGTAATTCACAGTGACTGGCCGCTTTACAGACAATATTTTGGCCTCGGAACTTAAAATTAAATTGACGGTCCTCCATATTTTCAGAGGTTCAGAAGTAATTGGACACTTACAAATGGTTTGATGGCCCGGTGTGGCCTGTTACCTCGTTATTTCATGACAAAATTGGGGTCGGCTGTAGCTCATGGGGGAAGAGTAGCCGGTTGGATCTTCGTTCTTCCCATTACACTCAAAGAAATGACTCATTGGATGAACTCAATTAAAGTGTTGGCAGGTTTTCCATCCAATAATTATATGCAACTCCAACTCAAATTTAGCACATCAGTGCAATAAAATGTAATTAAGTTAGTCCAACTCATTTGTATCAAATACGTCTAAAATAAAATAACGATATTCATTAAATTAAATTAATTTGTGTTTGTCCAACTCAAAATATAAATTGGAAATTAAATATTCTATTCCATACCGCTTATCCTCATTAGGGTCACGGGGCGCTGGAGCCGACCCCAGCTGACATTGGGCGAAGGCGGGGTCACCTGGACAGGCCGCCAGTCAATCCAGGGCACATATAGAGACGGACAACTATTCACACTCACAACTTTGGGCAATTTAGACATCAATTAACCTGACTGCATGTCTGTGGGAGGAAGCCGGAGAACCCGGAGGGAACCCACACTGCCACGGGAAGAACATGCAAACTCCACAAAGAAGAACCGCCCCGACCGGGAATTGAACCCCCGCCCCTCTTGCTGTGAGGCGACAGTGCTAGCCACTACACCAGCCCTGAAAGTGTGTTCACCTCATGCAAACAACTGATTTTCAGCTGGCGCATGCGCAAAGGGTAGTCCCCAATTAAACACATTTATTTTGAGTTGATATGCACACCATCTAACCTAAATAAATCTAATAAATGAAAGTATTCCTACTGTGGCAGCTGTGTCTGATTTGGCCTCGGCTGCTGGTGCTTGGCAATCAGTCAGCAGCCGAGGCCGCCCTTATAAAAGCTCCCACTTGAGAGTGGAGGGTGAGGTGAGCAGAGGCACGTGTTTTGCGGTCTGCTCGGTGTCATTGTGTGTGCAAATAAATATGTCTGTGAACAAAACCTCTTGCTGCCTGGCGGATCCTTGGTGCTGGTGGGGGAAACCCATGGGTAGTGGCAGTAGACCTGCTACAGTGGAGCCCAACGTGGGGCCCCCTGGAACCCAGTGCCTGAAAGGGATGGAGCCAGACCAGGAAGAGGAGCTGATGAGCAGCTTAGGCCAGATGCTGGCCAGAATCGAGGAGATGGGGCGGGCACAGGCGGAGGAGAACCGCCTGTTCCTCAAGACCCTCCAAAACCCGCTGGCACTGTAGCACGACTCCTGCCACTACCCGTGGGTTTCCCCCACCAGCACCAAGGACCAGCCAGGCTCAGAGAGGTTTCGTCTGAAGACATGCTTTTATTCAGCAGCACACACACACCGAGCAGACCGCACCACTATGCCTCTGCTCACTCCTCCCTCCCTCCAGCTCTGCTGCCCCTTTTATACAAGCAGCATCGGCTGCTGACTGATTGCCACTCAGTCAGAGCAGCTGACTGATTGTCCAGCAGCCGAGGCCAGATTGGGGACAGCTGCCACACCTACATTTTGTGTTACACCCATTCAATATAAATATCTATTTTTGTAATTGATTTATTTCAATGTATCAAACAATATTTAAATGTGTCCCCTCTAAGAAGGCCTTGAAGTGTTTTTTTGAGTGTAGTTGCATGTCGAAGTGTCCTTGAGCAAGACACTGAACCCCCAGTTGCTCCCCGGGCTGAAGCCCTCTGCGCCTTAATAACTAAGGATGGGTTACTTGCAGAGAAAGAATTCCCCACTGTGGGATCAAAAAAGTGTACATTAAAAAAATTGGTAAATTACGCAGATAAAAAGGTCTGGAGATGATTCAACATGTCGCATTTACATTTGGTAGCTGGTCCAGGGAACTCTCAGCATGAGGATCAAAGAGGGGTCACTGCAAGTGAAGGAGGCCAACAAAAGGCTGAGCAACTACAGCAACCTGATCAGGCAGATAGCAGAAACATTAGGAGTGACCAAATCAACGGTTTGGTACATTCATATAAAAGAAGGAAGATTCTGGCTAGCTTACCAACTCCAAAAAGCCCGGAAGACCACGGAAGTCATGCAAAGTAGACGTAGCAGAATTCTTTCCTTGGTGAAGAAGAACCCTTCACAACTGTGAGTTCTGTGTCTTTCTCCCCAGAGAAGGTTGATTGTTCATGCCCTACACCTGTGATTCCCTTTTCCCCAGTGAAAGTTTGTTTTCTATTTCTTGGCAGTTTTTCCTGATCCGATGTGAGGTCAAAGGTCAGGGATGTTGTATGTGTACAGATTGTAAAGCCCTCTTTGGCAAATTTGTGATTTTTGGGCTCTACAAAATAAACTGAATTCAATAGTTTGACCTTGAGAAGCACATCATTTAGGTTTTGAGATTTCTTTGGACAAAATGAAAAGCAGATGGCAGTTCCTCAATCACTCTCGCTAAAGATGAGGCAGAAATAATCACGTGGTGTTGTCCACATAAAAAGGACATCTTGTATGAATGATATTGCAACACATATATTAATATAAAGTGTAAATAAAATTGGACATAATATGGACTTTGGATGGACCGTTGTATATAAAAAATGATGCATAAAATTTGACATGGTTGTTCTACCACCAAAGAGTTTTCAAACCAACGGATCTGAGGACGGTATGTGTACAGATTGTAAGGCCTTCTGAGGCAAATTTGTATCTTGTGATAATGGGCTGTACAAAATAAACTGAATTGAATCTGATCAGTTTTAGATGAAGGTTTTTTTGGAAGATGAAACTAAGATGAACTTGTTCCACAATGATGGAAAGGGGAAAGTGTAGAGAAGGAAAGGCATGGCTCCTGATCCAAGCCACATCCTCTGGTTAACATGGTGGAGTTACTGATAGGGCATGGGCTGTGTGGCTGCCAATGGGACTGGGTCACTGGTGTTCATTGAAGATGTCACAGCTGATAGAAGTAGGATGAGCTTTGAGGTGTTTAGGGCTTTCCTATCTGCAAATGCTGCAAAACTGATTAGAGCGTGCTCCTCAGTACAGATGAAGCGTGTGTGTGTATAAATATATAATATATATATAAAAGGAAAAATGCAAAGGATTTTCCTCTAAGTATTAGAAATTATTATTATATTTCATTCTTTTTCTGTTAGTTTGCCCAATTACTTCTGAACCTCTTAAAATGTGTGGGACTGTGCATTAACCCTCCTGTTACTTTCAAATTTACTAACATCTTTTACCCTTTTTGACCACAGCAATTAAAACCTCCAGAAAATGATTAGAATTAATATTGTTTCCCAAGTTTAAGTGTCAGGTACTTTTTGTTTGTTTGTTGACTACCTAAATAACACTTTAAAAATTAAAAAGTTGATATTTCTTATATGTTTTACATAGTGAAAAACAGCCTGGGGTCAAATTGACCGATGCGTACAAGTTGTGTTCAGGACATTGAAAACATACCATGTGAATTTTATGTTTTCCCAGTTGTCCCCAATAAATTAGGAAAAGTCATGAAATATGAAGCAACAAAAATTATGTCAATCATATTTTTAGAGACGTTAAACATTGAATGGGGTCAAATTGACCCCAAAGGTAATAGGAGGGTTAATGGCTGTAATTCCTAAACAGCGAATGCTATATTTTTGTTATATCCATGGAAATAAAGCTGAAAGTCTACAAACACATATTGACTGTTTAAAATAAAAATCCATTGCAGTTGGTTAAATTAGAAACATTGTGTCACAATCCCAATGCTTATGGACCTGCCTGTAAGTGGTTAAAAATCAGATTTCACAGGTGGTTGTGTAGGATTATTCCAACTTTTTTAAAGTCCAAAAATAAGATTTTTCAAGATGCCAAGCTGAGCTTAGTTTTTATTAGATAAAGGTGTGGGGTTAGATTAGATAAAAATAGGTTATATGGGAGGGACAGAGAGGAAGAGTGATAAAACCTATCAATAATAAATGCACATTTGCATTATCTTTATAATTCAATTCAATTCAGTTTATTTGTATAGCCCAATTTCACAAATTACAAATTTGTCTCGGAGTGCTTTACAATCTGTACACAGAGACATCCCTGCCCCAAAACCTTGCATCGGACCAGGAAAAACTCCCAAATAACACTTCAGGGGGAAAAAAAGGGAAGAAACCTTCAGGAGAGAACAGAGGAGGATCCCTCTCCAGGATGGACAGGTGCAATAGATGTAATGTGTACAGAAGGACAGATTTAGAGTTTAAATACATTCAATGAATGTGACAGAGTGTATGAATAGTTCATAGTAGGCATATTCCACGATGGAGACCTCCACGATCCATCAGGCAGATGGCGGTGTGGAGGAGGAGTGGGCGGAGTCTCAACAGTGGGCGGAGTCTCAACAGGACAGTGGCGTAGTCAAGAGCAGGAATTCCACGACCCAGACCTCGATGATCCATCAGGCAGATAGGATCTATGTCGTCTCATAGGGTCCGATGACCCCATGAGACGTGAAGTCAAAAGGACTCCGGGGAGAAAGCAGAGTTAGAAACGTGTGATTGAGAGATGAAAATTCATCCTTAAGGAGAGAAAAAAAAGAGGAGATAGGTGCTCAGTGCATCCTAAAACGTCCCCCGGCAGCTATAAGCCTATAGCAGCATATCAAGGGGCTGGACCAGGGCAAACCTGATTCAGCCCTAACTATAAGCTCTGTCAAAGAGGAAAGTCTTCAGTCTATTCTTAAATGAGGTGACTGTGTCTGCCTCCCGGACTGAAGGTGGAAGCTGGTTCCATAAAAGAGGAGCTTGATAACTAAATATTTAAATATGTTATTGATAACAATGCATTATCATGATTCCCAGTAAAAACACAATCAGAACCGATCATAATCAATTATTTATTCAGTATAGACAGAAGCTTGAACAATCATCAGGCCTACAACAAAACTATGAGGTTAAAAAATGTATTCACCTTCCATTTGAGAGCCATGCATTTTAGAGACTGTAGAGATTTTATGATTTTATGTGAAATGCAGACCATTGAATTTAAATTCAATGCCTTATGAGAGTTGTAGTATTTGGGTTTTTAGAGCTTGACCTATAATAAATATTTGGATACCTCCACATCTGCTGCAATAATTTTGACCATTCTTTTTGTAAATCCATCTCTTGCAACTTCCTCCACACTATGGAAGTGCAATACTAAATCACTGGAGTGTCTCTTTCAGGCAACCTTTTTTCTTTAAATCTCATATTGAATTAGGTTGTTATGTAATATTTTGAAATGACTCTTCAAAAGTGCATATTTAGTACATAGAAAGTGTACATACACTTCAAGTCACTTCATGTGTGCCATGTTTTTAAAACCTGAATGCAAATTGGTAAAACACAAATTCCTGTAAATGTAAATCATTCACGATTCAGTGACAGAAATGTTTTTATTGCATTTGCGAAAAATTCCTAGAGAAAGGACACAGAGAGGTTTTGGATAGCAATACACATGCTGCCAAACAAATATCTATTTTGCAAGCCACTTGCATAAATACAAATGTGACTTCACTAACAAATGTCACCTCTAAATATGAACAACTGGTCTGAGCATCGCTTATTTGCCAGATGTGACCCACAGCTATTTTACTCATCTATCCCTAAACAATGAACTGTGCATTAAAGGTTCAGTAGCTGCCACAACAACAGATCAAAAGTACAAACAAGCAGCTCAAGGAGCTTTTGGCACAATGGGCAGCGTTATACCTACAGTGGCCGAGGACGTGCACAACCGTATATGAAAAAAAGATGACAAATTAGTTGCAGTTTAAATTGTCTTCATACTTTCACACTTGTATTTGACGGTCTTTTTTGTTGTTGTGTTGTTCACTCGTAGGCCACTGTATGTCTTTACTAACCAACTTCTGAAATGAAAACACAAGTGTCATACTGTAAATACTAGCCGGTAATCTCATACCTACTAAAAATCAGTAAGTAGAATAATATCATTGCGTCTCTACATGCTATCTACAAATAGTTAATAAATACAACCAACAGTTGTACACACACACACACACACAAATGAGATTATAAATACTACAAAATAAAAAGTGCAAATTATAATAGTAGGAATGTTGACAGAGTTACCCATTCTTATGAAATACAATGTTGTAGTAAAATAGAGCTTCTGTGCAAAGTTTTCTGTGTGTGTGTTTGTATGTAAGACTGCTCCCTCAACCACACTTGGGCTCTTTAGATCTGGCTGTGATCACGATCAGTGTCTGATATTTAACTGATTTTTTGTTGTTTTCTAAGTTGCTAAATAACATCAGGATCAACTGTTGCACACCTGATTTTAGCTTTTAGTTCCAACATGCAGTTGCTTCATGAAAATGGAATAGTAGCCTAGCACACGTCTACGTAGTTTAGAACATGTCTACGTAGCCTAGCACACGTCTACGAAGCATAGCACACATATACGTAGCATAGTAAAGGTCTACATAGCCTAGCACATGTCTATGTAGCCTAGCACATGTCTACGTAGCATTGCACACGTCTATGTAGCCTAGCACACGTCTACGTGGCATAGCACACATATACGTAGCCTAGCACACGTATAGGTAGCATAGTAACCGTCTACGTAGCCTAGCACACGTCTACGTAGCATTGCACACGTCTACGTAGCATTGCACACGTCTACGTAGCCTAGCAGACGTCTACGTAGCATAGCACACGTCTACATAGCTTAGAACACGTCTACGTAGCCTAGCACACGTCTACGTAGCCTAGCACACGTCTACGTAGCATAACACACGTCTACGTAGCCTAGCACACGTCTACGAAGCATAACACACGTCTTCGTAGCCTAGCACACATAGGTAGCATAGCACACATATACGTAGCCTAGCACACGTATACGTAGCCTAGCACACGTATAGGTAGCATAATAAACGTCTACGTCGCCTAGCACACGTCTACGTAGCATTGCACACGTCTACGTAGCATAGCACACATATACGTAGCCTAGCACACGTATACATAGCCTAGCACATGTATAGGTAGCATAGTAACCGTCTACGTAGCCTAGCACATGTCTACGTAGCCTAGCACACGTCTACGTAGCATTGCACACGTCTACGTAGCCTAGCAGACGTCTACGTAGCATAGCACAAGTATACATAGCCTAACACACATATACGTAGCCTAGCACACGTCTACATAGCTTAGAACACGTCTACGCAGCCTAGCACACGTCTACATAGCTTAGAACACGTCTACGCAGCCTAGCACACGTCTACATAGCTTAGAACACGTCTACGCAGCCTAGCACACGTCTACATAGCTTAGAACACGTCTACGCAGCCTAGCACACGTCTACGTAGCCTAGCACACGTCTACGTAGCATAACACACGTCTACGTAGCCTAGCACACGTCTACGTAGCATAGCACACGTATACGTAGCCTAGCACACATATATGTAGCCTAGCACACCTATACATAGCCTAGCACACGTATAGGTAGCATAGCACACATATACGTAGCCTAGCACACGTATACGTAGCCTAGCACACGTATAGGTAGCATAATAAACGTCTATGTCGCCTAGCACACGTCTACGTAGCATTGCACACGTCTATATAGCCTAGCACATGTCTACGTAGCATAGCACACATATACGTAGCCTAGCACACATATACATAGCCTAGCACATGTATAGGTAGCATAGTAACCATCTACGTAGCCTAGCACACGTCTACGTAGCCTAGCACACGTCTACGTAGCATAACAAACGTCTACGTAGCATAGCACATGACTAAAATCATATGGATTGCCACTTTAAATAACCAATTAGCCAATAATGTATGACAATAATAGAAATTGCTGACCTTTTCCATTTCATACTATTTGTACATTGAAGAGCTTTGGCTTTTTGAACAGCCTGGCAAACACATTTGGCAAGATGAGATATTTGGTCCTTTGTAAATCATGATGGGCGTTTGTTCATGAAAACATTTTAGGTCTAATGTTTGTTAATTAAAATTAAAATGGTGTCAGAAAGATCAGATTTAGCTATTAGCCCTTATAACATACACGCACACACACACACACACACACTCACTCACAAATACACACACATCCAGGTCAAATCTGTGAATTTCTGACATTCACAGCTACATTTGTGTTGTTCACTTCCTTCCTTTTCCTTCTCATTGTCGTTTCTTTATATTCCCCCCATTCCTGTCCTCCAGGCACAGAATAAAATGTAACTGTTTAAATAATGGACGTCTTATTCACACTTTCAATAATGCATCCTGTAATTTATTTGCAAAGCAGCTACTTTAGTAAGCACATATTGTTCTGATGCTCGGCTATCGCAATGGTCAAATTTGATCTCTTTGGAAACTTTAAGAAATCTAAATAAGAACTTCCGTTATTAACACAGCGGTATATTTTTCAGTGCCATTAATCCCCCATCCTCCTCTGCTCTCCACTGCCTCCTTTTAGAAAACCCAGGTGACCGGGACCCACTGGGGGTTTTTAGAAACCGTTTCCATGGCGGCCTTGGCGGTGCGGTAGGTCTCGTCCAGGTTGTCGTTGACGATGCTGAGGTCAAAGTAGTGACCGAAGGCCGCCTGCATTTTAGCGCTCTCGTCGCACGTCTTTTGTAGCTCTTCATCCTGAAACGAAAAAAACGTTTGGCATCAGACCCAGCCAGGTCCGGTGGACCCTATGAGACGTGAAGTCACAAAGACTCAGGGGAGAAAGCAGTTAGAAATGTGTGATGGAGAGATACAATTTCATCCATAAGTAGAGAGAAGAGGAGAGAGGTGCTCAGTGTATCATAAGCATCTCTAGGTCTGGACCAGGTGAACATGATTCAGCTCTAACTATAAGACCATCAAGAGGAAAGTCTTCAGTCTCCATGAGGGGACTGAGTCTGCCTCCAGGACTGAAAGGTGGAGCTGGTTCCATAAAAGAGGAGGAGCTTGATACCTGAAGGCTCTGGCTCCCATCCTACATATTGAGACATATCCTACATATACCTTTATATTGAGTTATACGCAGCTTCTTCATCTCCATAAGCGGTTCTTACCGTCAGTGTCTTGGTTACCACCTCTGCCTCTACCGCTGAGTGGTTCATCGCCTTGAGCACCTCAAAGTCTGGAGACTGAAGGAACACCACGTAGGGCAAGAACTCCGAGGTCCTCAGCACTTTGAGAGACTAGAATACAATATTAACAAATAGATTAAAATACAACATCAACACGTTGAATTCGTGTCGCAGAGAGTTTAAAACAACTGGAGATTCCTGCCTGGTGACACTGAATGACTAACGGTATACTCTCCTACTGTGGAGGATGGATATATACAATTTTAAATAAATAAATCGATTAAATGACTATGCCATTAAATGTAAGAACACAAATAATATTCAAAAAACTGCAAGAATTATTTATTTAATCAAATGTGACACATTATTTGGTCCTTTATTCTTTAACCATTCTAAATGAATAGTTATTAATGCCCAGATGATAATATAGGAGTTACAGATACAGAGTTACAGATAGAAAACACTCACTACAAGTTAAATAACTTCACATGTGTTTATGTATGCTTATATTAAAAAGAAGGCTGATTTAACTTTGACTCCTTCAAGCGGCTCAAAAAATGTATCACATGTGTGATATGAATGGTGCCCCTTGTTGTGAATAACCCAGAAATAATGCTCAACCAACAGCGCACATGCCCAGCCCCCCAGCATTGACTTCTTTTGAGACAAAGGTTTTGGTTTTCTGGCCATTTGACAGCAGGCAGCTGCTTCAGGGACAATGCTCTAAGAAAGCACTGTGCGCTCGCAGCTCGGCACGAAACGGCAACGGTTGAGAATAGCTGGTTGAACTCAGCACATGTCTACGTAGCCTAGCGCACATGTATGTAGCCTAGCACACGTCTACGTAGCCTAGCACACGTGTATGTAGCCTAGCACACGTCTACGTAGCCTAGCGCACATGTATGTAGCCTAGCACACGTCTACGTAGCCTAGCGCACGTGTATGTAGCCTAGCACACGTGTATGTAGCCTAGCACATGTCTGCATAGACTAGCGCACATGTATGTAGCCTAGCACACTTCTGCATAGCCTAGCACACATCTACGTAGCCTAGCACACGTGTATGTAGCCTAGCACATGTCTACGTAGCCTAGCACACGTGTATGTAGCCTAGCGCACGTATATGTAGCCTAGCACACGTCTACGTAGCCTAGCACAAGTATATGTAGCCTAGCGCACGTATATGTAGCCTAGCACACGTCTACGTAGCCTAGCGCACGTGTATGTAGCCTAGCGCACGTATACATAGGCTAGTGCGCATCTACGTAGCCTAGCACACGTATACATAGCCTAGCGCACGTATATGTAGCCTAGCACACGTCTGCATAGCCTAGCGCATGTATATGTAGCCTAGCACACATGTACGTAGCCTAGCACACATTTACGTAGCCTAGCACATGTATACGTAGCCTAGCGCACGTATACATAGCCTAGCGCATGTATGAGTAGCCTAGCGCACGTATTCGTAGCCTAGTGCAAGTCTACGTAGCCTAGCACACGTATATGTAGCCTAGCGCACGGATACATAGCCTAGTGCACGTCTACGTAGCCTAGGAAACGTATTCGTAGCCTAGCACACATATTCGTAGCCTAGCGCACATATACGTAGTCTAGTGCAAGTCTACGTAGCCTAGCACACGTATACGTAGCCTAGCGCACATCTGCTTAGCCTAGCATATGTGTAGGTAGCCTAGCCCACATATACGTAGCCCAGGGGTGGGCAAACTTTTTGACTTGCGGGCCACAATCGGTTCTAAAATCTGACAGAGGGGCCCGGCCAGGAGCATTTGGACACGCAATGTAATTTATTAAACCTGGAGATTGCGTCTGATTTTTATACATTTCAATTAGTGCTGTGAAAAATAACGCGTTAACTCAGTTAATCCAATTACAGGTTTAACTAGTTTTGTTTTTTTAACGCATTTAACGCATGCGCAGAATGAGCTTCCAATCCGTCTGTTGTTGGTCGTTGGGACGAAAAAAAAGTCACTTGCAAAATGAGCTTCCAATACACCACTTCAATCTGAACTCTGTCCGCTCTCATGCAGACGGTCTGTTCATCGTAATGATCCTTCCTCAGGTTCACCTCCGGAAACCTTGTTACGACTTTTACTTCCTGTAGATCAGGGTCTCAACACGTCGATCGCGACCTGCCAGTCGATCGCGGCGTAGTGTCGGTAGATCGCATGACATTAAAAAGATTGGCCCGCCCCCTGACATGTTCTCTATAGCACGTCTTTGTTCTTTTATTAAACTAAACGTCTGTTGTTGATCGTATCTCCACAGCAGCATGTCATCTCTGTCTCTACGCGTTGCGTTAAATCTCCGTCTGGCGCGCCACAGAGCTCTGTGCGCGCATCGACCGAGCAAAAAAAAGTCACTTGTCAATCTGTCCACCTTTAGATTGTATCATGGTGGAGTTAATGGTTGACAAACAAGAGAAAAATGCTCTGTTTAACCCTCCTGTTACCTTTACATTTACTAACATATTTTACCCTCGGGGTCAATTTGACCCCAGCAATTAAAACCTCCAGAAAATTATTAGAATTAATATTGTTTCCCAAGTTTAAGTGTGAGGTACTTTATGTTTGTTTGTTTGTTGACTACCTAAATAGCCCTTTAAATAAATAAAAAAGTTGATATTTCTGATATGTTTGACACAGTGAAAAACAGCCTGGGGTCAAATTGACCCCAAAGAACACCGACATTAAACATTGAATGGGGTCAAATTGACCCGAAAGGTAACAGGAGGGTTAAACATTCTGTTTAGGATGAAGATGTATTAATGTTCCATATGGAAGAAAACTGCTAAATAACTGCTGAGTTGCAGCACCATTGTATAGAAGAATGTATAAATGTATATATCCGTCTTTTGTCATAAATCTCTATGTTCTCACAAAATATACCGAGAATATCGGTAATATGTGATTAATCATGATTAATCCACAAAAACCTGTGATTAACCCGATTAAAATTTTTAATCGTTTCACAGCCCTAATTTCAATTAAAGGTGCAAAGTTAAAGAAAACAACATTTACTGGAAACAGATCAATGGAAGCACTTTCAACATTCAAAACATTATTACCCAACGAAATAATCAAGCTCAATAATTTCTAATTGTTTTAAACCCCGCAAAATAATGGAGGGATTGTCTCAGCTCTCTATATAATCAGGCACAATTGTCCTCAGGTACAAGTGGAAAGAGAAAATATGGCCCTAAAGCTGAAAACTTAATTCGATTTTTAAAAATTCTTCATAATACTTCTGATAATACACCTTTACTCATGTGGACGAACTGTTTCTGTTTTTGAAATGGGTTAAACAAAGGTCATAGGTTCACAAAAGCAGTGAAATATCTGAATACAATGCTAGATACATGTAAATAAATGTGGAAAACTACATTTTGTATTATCGTTTTTTGAGTAAAAATTATGTGGTCTGTCACACATTCACCAAAATGATAAAGATGGGACTGAGAAATGACTTCATACTGCAGATAAAGCTTCATGTGGTGTGAAAATAAAAAATGACCATTACATTTTTTTCTTCTTCAAATAAATATGTATTGTACATAAATAAATAAAAAAATCTACATTATATACATGTTGAGAAATAGAAAACAGAACACAACTATTGACACAGACTATTTACAATATGGCTTCACTATAATAACATCATGTCATCGTGTCACGAGACCTCTCTGCTGGCCGGGCAGGTTGAGCTGCAGGTGGAGCTTCAGGTTGAGCTGTAGGCGCTGGTGAATCCTCTCTGTAAAATCCAATACTAGTCAGCACCGCGCACACGTAACGGACACCGTGACGGGACACCGTGACGGGACACGTAATGGACACGTAACGTGTAGTAAAGACTCTTACCCGGGTCCAAGTGGATCTCTTCTGGCTGCGTGTTCCTCCTCGTGGCTCTGCAGCTGCTCCAGGCTCCGCGCTGCTCGCCCAAATCACTGCGGCTGTTTCTAAATGAGCCTCACCTGTGTGGTGGGCGGGTCCTTTGTGATTTACTGAGTGTTCATTGGTTGTTCTTTTCGTAAAATGTTGACAGACAAACGGATTGACAAATCATGGTGAAGGGGTTTGTGTGACGAGTTCTTTCCGCGCCAACGCACACCGGAAGTAAACAAAGCTGTGATTTGGACAAGTTCGGCGGGCCGGATTAAAAAGCCTAACGGGCCGGATATGGCCCGCGGGCCGTAGTTTGCCCATGTCTGACGTAGCCTATCACACGTATAGGAAGCCTAGCGCATGTCTACTTAGCCTAGCGCACGTATGCGTAGCCTATCACACGTCTACGTAGCCTAGCACACGTCTACGCAGCCTAGTGCACGTGCATGTAGCCTAGCACACGTATACTAGCAAACAACTAGGTAGCCTAGCACACGCCTACGTAGTCTAGCACACTTTCTTAGCTCCCCAGCATTGAACTCCTTTGAGCCAACGGTTTTGGTTTTATGGACACATTACAGGAGGCAGCTGCTTCAGGGAAAAAGCTCTAAGAAAGCACTGTGCGCTCCCAACGTTTGAGATTAGCTGGTTAAACTCAGCTACGGAGATAGGTATTTCCCTCAAGAGCTGGTAAGATTTAAAAAAACAAAGCTCAAAGAGAATGAATATTGGAGTTAAATTAACTGAAAAGCTTCATGGGTGAATGTTAATGGTGCACTGGAACTGCTAGATGTGTAAAACGGCAACGGCTGCCTAACCTGTCAACTTATAATAACTGTAATGGGTGGTGGGAGAGTTGTTTAAATTCGTCTGACACTTGTTTTGTGTCCAAAAAGACACAAATCCCATTCTATTTAATACAGCCAATACAGCATAGACAGCATATTAATCAAAGGTAGACTCATATATCCACCTGCCTCTCCATATTAGTGATCCAAAATTGGGAAAAGTTCTTACAACTATTGCTGGGTTATAACTAGAGGAGTTTGAAGTTCCTGACGGAGCTGTAAAGGGGGGGTGGTGTCAGCTGTTATGACGTTTTTTGTTTGGTTTTGTTTTTGCACGTTCATGCTAAAACAGGGTGGTAAGTTGTTTGCGGTGGTAGATATGCTACCTGAGGGTTGGCGTCCAGAATGCAGACGCGTCCGGCCTCCACCACCTCGTGTATGGAGTCCGTCTTGATGCCATACAGGTTGCCGTCGTACTCTCCGTGCTCGAGGTAGCGCCCACTCTTGATGTCGGCCTCCATCTTGCTGCGGCTGGTGAAGGCGTACATCCGACTCTCGCGATCCTCCTTCTTGGGCTTTCTGGAAGTATCTGGACACAATAACGCAGTCACGTATGCACACGTGCATTTTCCTCTCCCCTTTTTGTAAATAATTGTCTGTCAGAAACACCTGCATTAGCTCCTAATTAAGCTCGACAAAAGGAATACATCTCTATCTGCCTAATAATACTACTACTTAAATATATGAAACGTCATACATGGAATGGTGGTGCCAAAGAGTAGTGAATCTCTCAGTAGAAGCTTGTTCTTCAGTCTCCGCCGCCCCACACCCTGGGCACCAATTAAAATCAGAGTTTTCCTCTTGAAAGGCGGGACCTTGGCCACCTCCTCGTAGAGCAGGATCTCATGTCTGTCGAACTCTGAGAGGGAAAGAAAGAGAGAGAAGGTTGAAAGAACAGAAAGAAACATGTATCAGTAGTGACTATATGTAAGGACAACATCTCAGCACACGGCCAAACATTTTAAAGCTTCGTTACCTGCATTTTTGGTTGTCACGTACATCATTTTCTTCTTTTTCTTCCCGCCAACACCAGTACAAAGATTTCCTGTCACACAAATTGGGCATAGATAGAGTTAGTCAGGCATTAGCTGACTGTGGCCAGTCATGCCTCCTATTCATTGGCTAATTTGCTGGGGTTAAGCGCCAAAATATTTCTTGGTTAGGACAATTTGCATGGTAACAATGAGATGGAAGTTACTGGACTCGGTTGAGAAAGTGGTATCTATATTTTCATCTGGCTTTCCCTGGTGGTGGTTATAATTACCCAGATGAACTGGAAACCCGCTTTTTAGAAATGAAAAACCATCACCAAGCAATTCCCAAATATACCTTTACCTGTACATTGAGAGAATACCACAGCAACTTTAAATATCTTAAATCAGTAAACCCGCCATTGTGAAGAGACATGTTTCATGAATCACAACATATCCATTTCCTCTCATAAGTCAAACAAACTGAATCTAACATTAAAGGCAAACATTCGAGATTCTAAGTAGACGACCATTATCAGAATATGAACATTCAGTCTACGTTCTGTGGATCAAAGATGCACTGCAGAAATAAGTATTAAATATAAGACTATGGGAGAAATGCTGAAGAATTATTGGCCGCCCTAGTAAAATCTCCTGCGACACACGTGTGGGTCCTAACCCAGTCTGTG
The DNA here is from genome assembly GCF_029220125.1 of Pseudoliparis swirei. Lineage (NCBI taxonomy): Eukaryota > Metazoa > Chordata > Actinopteri > Perciformes > Liparidae > Pseudoliparis > Pseudoliparis swirei. The sequence continues at coordinate 217,042 of NC_079410.1, read as the reverse complement.
GAATTTACTTCTCTATTACCCACTATCATTTAGATATTCTTTCAATTTAAAAATAAATAATGAATGTGTTATATTTTTTGGACTACAGGCAAAACAGAGCAGGCACATTTGGTCCTTTGGAGGGCATATTACATTTAAGGATTTAAATAATAAAAGGAAAGAAAAATTAAAGAAAATTAAGTTAAATAAAAATAAAAATGCAAAGTGGATGAGTCCACCTACATGTGTATTACTTTTATTATAGTTGTTTTGTTTTATTCCATCTCTAGAGTTAACATCCTCGTATGTTCAACGTACTTGGCAAAAACATATTCTGATTAACGCTCCTCTGATCGCTGCTACTTGAAATTTAAATGACATTGCATTAACCACCAGATGGCAGTGTCACACAGCAAATCCCTAAAGATGAGAGCAATCGGACCCATTATCCAGTCGGGAAGGTATTGAAGTAATAGAACATAAACAGTTCATAAACACAAGTGCTACCCATCAACTCTCAACTCACAGTTGGAGCGGTTAAGGGCCTTTCATGACTTTTAATCTGCTTCCTGTCATCATTTTATTAATTTCTGAATACATTATATTATTCTTTCTTTTTCAGTGACCTGTTGGTGCCAGTTCCACGTCTCTCTTGACAAACGCTTTCCTCTTCTCCTCCAGCATCTGACTGGGGATCAGCCCAGCACTTCCACCCTCGATATGACGAGCCTGTAGAACACGGACACATATACATTCATAATAAAAACACCAATGGTCCCTGTGGCTTTTATTACATCTTCATCTCAAGAAAATGTGCATTTGAACAGCTGTAGAATCAGCAGAACACCAAACAAGTGAACATTTGTACTCCACCTGCCACCAGTTGATGTCATCCTGGTTGACGATCTGCAGGATGTCTCCTGTTTCGAACCTTAAGCCCGCCTCCTTACAGGGAATCAGGTTGTCGTTGGCCGGGTCGTAGTCATAGTGACACTTAAAGAACAGCTGGAGAAACAGATACAGATACCAGAGATGTAGTCGTCCATATACCAATACCAGTGCAATTCCATGATTCTCTATATCAAATTCTACACTAAGGTTAAAAAAATAACATAAAAATAAACATTGGAAATGTTAATGTAACATTTACATGAATAGAAATCATTGACATTTTTTCTTTGTAAGTGTCTAACAAGTCTGTTTGTAAATGTATTGCTATTGATCAAATTCTACTCTAAATATTTGCTTTGATTAATGGAGTTAGTAATTATAATCACGTTATAATACATAATTAGAACTACCAATGTCATTAATCAATACAAATATTGCTTAGAGCTAGTGCTAGGATGTTAAACAGGTGATATTTCCTTTTCTAATATCTGTTATATTGGTGTGAAAACATCAACTGTATTTATTCAAGTTTCTCACCAAAAACAAAACTTTACACGATTATCAATTTTTTTTCAAGATAACAACGAACGCATCGTAATAATATGATACTGAACCTTCACCTAATACTTAAAAAAACAAGTTCTGTGAGTATTTTGACCTCAACTTGGTCTCAGAGTGACCAATGTGTGTCCTCAATGGTGTATTTTATGTATGCTATTTAACTAATATTATATGTGGCCATTTCAGAATCACCAGACACCTCATGTCTGGTTCCATGACCACGTGCGTCCACTCAGTCACCTGTTTTGGCTGTATGGCTTCGTGGTAGCTGGGCAGTATCTTCAGAACCACACTTCCACTGGCTGCTTGCAGCTCCTCCTGCATCACCCTGGCATCCTGTCCCACCTCTCGTCCATTCACCTGGAGGACAGAAGGTTTTTTGAACTGACACATTAATACATCACATTTGTGGGATCTGCAATGGAAGTTCACAAATATCCCAAGAGCTCGGCGAGCTAAACATGATAAACTAGAACGGGCACTCGGTAGAGCGCATACCTTCGCATATCACAATATTGGGTATTGAATTATGAACATTTTGGCATTAGTTTGCATGGCAATTGGATACAAATTGAAGAAAAAAGATTTTGACCTTTTCAAGACCTTGACCTTTGACCCGATCGATCCCAAAATCTTATCAAATGGTCCCCGGATAATAACCAATCATCCCACCAAATTTCATGCGATTCCGTTTAATACTTTTTGAGTTATGCGAGTAACACGCATACAAATAAATAAATAAAGAAATACACGGCGGTCAAAACATTACCTTCCGCATTTTCAATGCGAAGGTTAATAGGACCCAGCCTTGAGGTTCTTTATTGATAAAATCAGATACAAATTAACTTGTTTTTTTATTACTTTTTGACAGAGCCAGGCTGTTTCTCTTGTCATTTTTCCTTTTCCAGTGCTTTTGTACGAATTTGCTGCTGACAGTAGCTTCATATTTGGCATAGAGACATAAAGGTGTCTTTTAACAAATGAAGACTGCCAATAAGCCTTTGGAAAAGGAAAACAACCTAGTTCAAGGCCCTCAAACTATAAATGAAAAGAAGGAGAGGGGTCAGTAAAGGTCAAACCTAATTAATGTTTCCCTCACCTCTTTGATGATGTCGCCGACATGCAGAAGTCCTTGCTGGTCTATCATCCCTCCATGGAGGATGCGGGCTATAATCAGCTCACCACCCTCCACCTTGAACGTTACACCCTGAAACACAATAATGCAGGCTGTTATTTCTATCATCAATAAAAATATTAAAGCTGCAAGCAGCGACGAACGGGTCCTCGCTCACCTGCGCCAGCCGGGGGCGCTGGCTGGACGGCGGCTCGCGCGGCCGAGAACTTAAGGTGCGTTCACACCAAAAGCGAAACTATTTTTTCGCGCGACCGAATCCCATGAAAAGCTGCGATAGACGCGATATTTTCCTGGGTGGCGCGTTTGGGGCCCCGAGTTGAAATATTTCCACTTTGAGGCGGTCATCTCGCAAGTCGGGCCAATCGGCTCTTGAATTCCACTCTCGTAGCGCTGGAAGCGGAAGTCTTTCAGACGTAACAGTAACTTCATCGGTGAAAGTGACCGAGCTGAGTGAGCCTACGGGTGATGTCATGAACCCAAACACGAGGGCGTTAGTGTGTGGGATGTCCACAACAAGTTTAAAGCAGAACTAGTGGTTAGTTATTCTGGTGGAAGAAGGAGATGATAACGGTCTTTACGGAGACGAGACACGGAGATAAGTCCCGCCCCTCACGGAGCGTTTCGACGCTCATGGCTTGAACACAGTGAATGGTCGAGCGAGTAAACACACGCGTTTCAGGCGCCGCGAAAAATAGTTTCGCTTTTGGTGTGAACGCACCTTTAGGCCTGCCGGTCGGACGCATTACCGTATGTCACCTATCGCTGATTTCCTTTCGCCAGGAGGTGGCGCTTTGACCGAGTGAAAATAGTAAGAGTGTCATATCCTCATACATATACACGCCCAGGCACGTGCACAGATAGAGCCCTAGTGGTGCTCAAGCACCAGCCCTTTTGCCCTGGATGAGAAAAGTGCCCTTTTTGCTGGAGCCCACTTTTTTTATTCATCAGTATTTATGAATAAAAGTTACTCTTTCTGTCAAGTCCCCCCAAATGTGTTTTAATATCCGACGGGGCATTTATCTGAGAACTTCGCCCCGACATGCTCCGCGGCGCTCACGAGCTTACTGTTTACTGACGTTAGTTATGTTTAGAGAATAGAGAGAGAGAGAAGTGAGAAGAAAGAGAGAGAAGAGAGAGAGAGAGTGCATTCTTATTCCGTTCTATTTAACAGGGGCTAGTCTAGGATTTGCGTGGCCAGACTGAAAAAAAAATCATAAGGCCTCTCTGGTATTGTTCAGAGGGATGTCTGTTGATGTCTATCAATATCGCTCATTTTGAAAATGACGTAAGAGGGCAATACTGATCCGTATCAGACCAGCGAGGAGGGCAATACGTGGCTGGCATGACGACCCATTAGCCAATCAGAATGCTTGTAGGCCTACTGTTGCTATATATAATAATTCATCTTTATTCATAAAGAAAATGTAAGCAAGCAGTCTGATGCTGCCCAGAGGAAACGCAGGTCGAGGATGTAGTGCATCATTAGTGTATTGCTGCTTATGCTTCAACTCTGTCAGAATTCTTTTTTTGGCATTGGGTGCCCTTTTTTTTGGTTTGAGCACCTGCCCCCCAAAATGTCTGTGCACGTGCCTGTACACGCCTCATGGGTCTCTACGTGAAGTGTAGACCACGTCATGTAAAAAGAAGTGATGCAAGTAATTACATACCTGCAAACTCATGAGGGGTGAAAAAGGTGACAACGGGGGGTTATTACTAGTAATAACAACTTTACATTTTCATTATATATAATATGGTTAAAGTCATTCATGAACCAACTTCCTTTTTTTAGACTGGTGTGCTCTGCTGAGCTTTGAGCCTGTTTCATGAGTCTGTTCCATGAGCCTGTTTCATGAGTCTGTTCCATGATTCTGTTTCATGAGTCTGTTCCATGAGCCTGTTCCATGAGCCTGTTCCATGAGTCTGTTCCATGAGTCTGTTCCATGATTCTGTTCCATGATTCTGTTCCATGAGTCTGTTCCATGATTCTGTTTCATGAGTCTGTTCCATGAGCCTGTTCCATGAGTCTGTTCCATGAGCCTGTTCGATGAGCCTGTTCCATGAGTCTGTTCCATGAGTCTGTTCCATGAGTCTGTTCCATGATTCTGTTCCATGAGCCTGTTCCATGAGTCTGTTCCATGATTCTGTTCCATGATTCTGTTCCATGAGTCTGTTCCATGAGTCTGTTCCATGAGTCTGTTCCATGAGTCTGTTCCATGATTCTGTTCCATGAGCCTGTTCCATGAGTCTGTTCCATGAGCCTGTTCCATGATTCTGTTCCATGAGCCTGTTCCATGAGCCTGTTCCATGAGTCTGTTCCATGAGCCTGTTCCATGAGTCTGTTCCATGAGTCTGTTCCATGAGCCTGTTCGATGAGCCTGTTCCATGAGTCTGTTCCATGAGTCTGTTCCATGAGTCTGTTCCATGATTCTGTTCCATGATTCTGTTCCATGAGTCTGTTCCATGAGTCTGTTCCATGATTCTGTTCCATGAGCCTGTTCCATGATTCTGTTCCATGAGCCTGTTCCATGATTCTGTTCCATGAGTCTGTTCCTTCCTCTACCTGGTTGTCATGATCCTAAAATTATAACTTCTATAGATACCTGCCATAAATATCATGATACCCGATACCAGAATTCAATACAATACAGTAAATATGATATACCATAAATATGATGCTGGTAAATGTTATATAATAAAAGTAATTTTTTAAAGCCGAAGACGTTTCTCAAAAGCTCCGCAACTTACCGCCACTCGCTGTGAGCGCTGCGCAGACATTTAACAGAGCGGAGCAAAGCGTGCGTTGTGATCGCGCGCTCTTAATGAAGTATCGGTGCTCAAAATATGCAAAATCATATCGTTTTAAATATACGGATATTTTGTTAGTATCGATACACCGTGCAACATGACAGCAGTAGATGTAGCGGGCTAACATTCGAGCTAACCTAAATCACCAAACGCTGTCGACATCTTAACGCTGATTGGCCAAGACGCGACACGTCTCCTCAAAGATGTGTTATTGCGAAGATCACCACTTCACATTTTCTCCGTGTCTCACTTAAACTCTTCGGATCTACACTATTCACGTGGATGACCTATTTTGATTTTAAAACGGCACATTTCGCCAAAAGGTGACACGTTTGCAGTTATGTATCAGTCCCAGCTGGGACATGAACACAGGTCTCCTGCTTGCAAAGCATAGTTATAGACCACAGGCCTACAGACCCAGTTGTATCAATTATCTTTTTTACTTTCTATGACAAATTCTAAAGTTTCTTCATGTAAATGTGATCAGGACTTTACCAGCATCATGCATGATTATTTTTGGCAGGATTAAAACAACTTCCATTTTCATGGCGAATGGTGTCTTTTGCCGCTGCGCCAAACAAGCAAAGTTTTAGATTTTTTAAATCCTTTGACAACTTTTCACTGATCCTACTGCCCGACTTTGGAATGAATTGGGTTCAATCTCTAGGAGTTGGCTATTTCACAAATCCCCAAAATGTGAAAAAAGGCTAAAAATGCAGATATTGAGCGATTGATTGCAGCACCCCCGAATGTTTAAATGTTATGAAAGAATTATAGAAAAAAATTGTTTTCAGGTACATTTGATGGCTATCATTGACTTTTTTGTAGAGCAGATTCAAGTGGACATGTGTGCAATATTTCAAATTAAAAGGTGGGCTTTTACAACTCAAGGGGGCGCTATAGAGAAATTATTTTATACCCAAATGTGAGACACACTTTTAACCAGTCCTGATATGCAAGTCAAATTTAACAACTTTTTGGATATGATAAACCCCCCCCAAAAACTTGAATTACTAGAGAATATTAGTAATAAGATGAAGAATTCATCGAAGAACAATAGCTTTGAGGACCCTAAATATACTTTACAAGAAACATTTTGAGGGCTTGGAGCGGAAAAGTGCAAACCGACGTGGAATGAACTCAGCTGTGTCAATTGTTTTAATGTTACCTACCAGGTGTTCCCCCGCCACTTTACGTATTCCCACCATGCGGATTGCATCAGGCGGCGGGGGCAGGTTGTGTGTGCGGCCATCTTCCTGCTCATGATCCACACAATCACAAGGGCTGGGTGGGGGGCTGTCGCATGACTGGGACGCCACTGAATCGTGAGTCTCCAGTAGAGACTGACAAGCCAAAAGGGAAGAAAGCAAATGTTAGACATCCCAAAATGAGATTCTTTTGACTGTGGTAAGAGAAAAGAATCAGGTCTTCCCTGTGTGCAGATGTTAACAAAAATCATTCTCAGATTCCGCAGCTAAGATTAAGTTTTGGTTTCCTAATACGCTCCAAAGACATTTTGACATTGCACGATATTATTCACTGTTGTTGTTTACATGTTGTGCATGAGTTCAACACCTGGAAGTGAGGCTGTGTCAGTATTTGGCTGAGCTCAGCTGCAGTGTCGGAGTGGTTTGTGAAGGGGTTCAGGTCACTGAGGATCTCCTGCAGGAGCTCCACGTTGTTCTCCCTCACTGGCGACGGACGCGGCGCCTTCAGGCTCTCCTCTGGCTCCTAACAAACAGAAATATATATAGTTCTGTTTGTATATTTCTATATATATATAATTTGTGCACACAAACAGATGCACAGAAACACACACTCTATTTTAATTTAAAGTGTATGTGTGTGTGTGTGTGTGTGTGTGTGTTCCACACCAGAGGGCTCTCCATGATGCCTTTGAGGAAGATGAGATCCAGGTCATTGGCTGTGGTGGAACTGGTCGTGCTGCCGCTCATTGTGTCCAACTGGTGCACTATAACACACACACACACACACACACACACGCAAACAGACACACACAGAGGAGGGACAAAGGGACAATAAGAAGGAGAAACAAATTACAAATTTGTGATTCTGGGCTATTCTCCGATTGAAAGACGGACCTGCTCACCACTGACCCACAGGCGATTAAATCAGATTGTTTTGTTAGACAAAAATGTGTCATGGATATGATAACGTTCTTGCATAACATTTTGGAGGAGTGTTCAGTTTAGCTCTAGGTTCGTGTTCCACTGTTTTGCTTCTCGTACATCTCGTTGGCAAAAAGCTTGCTTCATAATCCACATGAAGATTCGTAGACTGCTATGTGTTTTGGTTTCAGCCCTTCGTTTACAATCTCCCTTAATTAAATTTGTAGAGGTAAGATGAGGTGTGAATCAGTGGCTGTCTGCCTGGAGTGTATTCCGCAGCAAAAAATACTTTTAAAACGGCAAAAAAAGAGCATCCTGTTGAAGTGCTGGTATCGCACCCAGTTGGAACGGTTGGAACAGCTCTTTTCTAAATTGGAGGGGGGAGGGGAGGGTCATACATCGGTCATCAGAGTTAAAGAGGAGGAAGGTGTCTCACCGGGCTCTGTCCTGGTGGAGGCCACAGGCATGGTAGAGCTTCAGTCAATCTGAGAAAAAGAAACAATAAGAGAGAGCAGGGCTCCAGACTAACTTTTTTAACTAGGAGCACAGTCGCTCCTAACTTAAAATGTTAGGGGCGCAAGCAGAAAATTTAGGGGCGCACTTTTTCCTGGGTCAAAATGGGTCTTGGGTGCTCCCAAAAAAATTTTTTGAGCGCTATGGGCGCACCTTCTATTCATGCAGTCGAGCTATTGAGTGCGTGATCAGCAGCTGGCCGCTCGGTCCATTCACGCACCTCACTGTTGTGTATTGATCAGACAAGACACGCTTATCAACTCCAGTGTTTCCGATCACTAAAATCAGTATCTGCCGATCACCGATAATACCGATCACTGAAATCAGTATCTGCCGATCCGATAATACCAATCACCGATCACGGTGTTGATTGAAGCATTCTATTTATTGTGTAGCATTATTGCCTAGGACTATGAGGAAATACATATATGAAGCACCTCAGACATTAAAGAAATTACCGATTTCTTTAAACATTTAGGACCTAATTGATACATTAAAATAGTTTGATTGCTATTGTAGGGGATTTCAGATATGTATGGAACACATCTGCATTATTCATTTCCTGGAACTCTTGGGAAATCTATATACAGGACTTTTCTTAACATACAAAAGACTGACTAATTTTATAAACTCTTCCTTGGTCCAGTAAAATGTTTTAATGTTAGCATAATTTAAGCTAAATCTCAGAAACTATCTATAAAGATACATCAGTTCATTGTTTACTTTTATATGTTAGTGTATGATTTGTCGACATCTTATTTTGATAAACGGATGTTGTTTCACGTGGTTCTTTCCGCTAACTTTGCAAAACCGGATGTTGTCACTTAAATCCTTCCGCTAACTTTATCAAAATCCTCGCGCGCTCCTGATGGAATGTGTTTACCGTGAGCATCAGTCTGTAGGGGCAGACATGTGAGAGTCGGCTGAGTTGACCCAGAGATTCAACTCGGGGGACGGGGACGCCGCTCGGTGGTGAGGATCCCCTCGTGGACCTCTCACTCTGCAGCCCTCGCCCTCGTTGCGTCTCCGTTGCGGTGCGCCTCTTTTCACACATTAGCCCCCCCCCTCTCACACACAGGCCAGCCTTCTTCTTCTTCGGTTTTCGTCTCCTTTCTTCTTCTTCTGGAGTTAATGTCGGTTAGCAAACCAGTCATTCAGGCATTACCGCTAACTATAGTGGGCTGAAGTGTAGAACAAGTTTGTAAGCAACAAAAATATTTAATAACAAAAAAAAGAAATCTGCTAATTTACTGGTCGCGCATGCGCGAGTTGATGAAAAATTTACTCGCACTGTGTCTAATTTTAGGCGCAAAATGCGACCATTTGGTCGCAGTCTGGAGCCCTGGAGAGTATAAAATAGTACATCTGGTGAGATTTAGCAGGTGAGATTTTGGAACTACACACTTCTATTAGTCACTATATTTAGTCAAAGCATGGCAAATGTTTTAAGTCGGCATTCTTTTGATGAAATCAAACGGCTGATTTGCTTTCTTGCTGAGAGAAAGTAAGAAAAGAACAGCTGACCCGACTGTGAACTGTTGAGGTGCCCTTAAAGCAAAACACGTGACCCTCACTCACACTGCTCCAATGCAACTATAGCGCACACAGTAAAAGTACAACAACCTCACTGTTAAAAAGAACACAGTGAAGCGAAAGGTTTGTTCTTAAGGTGCGTTCACACCAAAAGCAAAGCAATTTTTCGCGTCGCCCAAAACGCGTGAGTTTACTCGCTCGACCGTTCACCGTGTTCTCGCCATGAGCGTCGAGACGCTGCGCGAGGGGCAGAAGACCGTTATCATTTCCTTCATCCACCAGAATAACTAACTACTAGTTCTGCTTTATATTTGTTGTGGACGTCCCACACACTAACGCCCTCGTGTTTGGGTTCATGACATTACCCGTAGGCTCACTCAGCTCGGTCACTTTCACCGATGAAGTTACTGTTACGCCTGAAAGACTTCCGCTTCCAGCGCTACGAGAGCGGAACTCAAGAGCCGATTGGCCCGAGTTGCGAGATGACCGCCTCAAAGTTGAAATATTTCAACTCGGGGCGAAAATTGCACCGCTGAAAACGCGCCGCCCACATCGCGTCGCCCCAAACGCCCCACCCCGGGAAAATATTGCGTCTATCGCAGCCACGCGCGTCTGTACGTTGACTTTTCATGGGATTCAGTCGCGCGAAAAATTGTTTCGCTTTTGGTGTGAACGCACCTTTATAATGCGTTCACAAGTAGATGCCATGCAAAGTCAATGTACAGACACAAATGGTTGCGATTAGGGTTTTTATCACCATATCAAAATTAGAACTACGATACGATACCTGTCATAAATATCACGATACCCGATACTTACGATACAATACCAGAATTCGATACGAAACCACAAATAGATTAGATGATATTAGATTTTCCTTTATTAGTCCCATAGTGGAGACATTTCAGGATCACAGCACGTTAGAGCATTAATAAAAAAACACAAAACACAATAACAATACTAAATACTAATACTAAAATACTAAATATACAGAGGAAACAAAATATATACACAAGGCAGTGACCAAAGTGAATTTCCAGCAGGTTAAAGTGTTCAAGAAAATAAAGTGCTATAAACTAAAATAATTAAACTATTTCCAGATTTCACTTTTGGAATCTTTTTTTTTTTAACAAAAAGCCGAGTACGGTCGGCTAAAGCTCCGTCATTTGACGGCATGTTGTCTCCCCGGCTGTGCGCTCGCTCACCGCGCTGCCTGTGTGAGAGCACTGAGTAGTCCCGCCCCCTTGCAGGCAGCATGACAGGGAGCGGAGCACTGAGTAGCCCCGCCCCCTTGCAGGCAGCATGACAGGGAGCGGAGCACTGAGTAGCCCCGCCCCCTTGTAGGCAGCATGACAAGGAGCAGCGCACTGAGTAGCCCCGCCCCCTTGCAGGCAGCATGACAAGGAGTAGAGCACTGAGTAGCCCCGCCCCCTTGCAGGCAGCATGACAAGGAGCGGAGCACCGAGTAGCCCCGCCCCCTTGCAGGTAGCATGACAGGGAAGCGGAGCAGTGAGTAGCCCCGCCCCCTTGCAGGCAGCATGACAAGGAGCGGCGCAGTGAGTGCGCTCAGATCGCGCGCAATATTTTCAATGATGTATCGATACTAAAAATATGCAAAATCGTATCATTTTGAATGTACGGGTATCGCGGGACCTTTTTAGTATCGGTACACCTTGCAACCCGAGTTGGGCGCCGCAAGTTACGCGAAGAATTGACCTCATTCGCCTCAAACTGAAATATTTAAACTTCAGCCAAAAATGTGCCTGATGCCGAGTTGCGAAAGCCAATCAGCGTTGAGGCGCTCCGCCGTCGTTGAATCTAACTGGCTGTCATTCAGCCGGAGTTGGTGAAATTCAACGAGCTGTGTGAGCCTACGGGTGATGTTACGATTAAATATATATAGATTTACATATGTTATTACCTTCGCATTGAAAATACGGAAGGTTATGTTTTGATCGCCGTGTATTTATTTATTTATTTGTATGCGTGTTACTCGCATAACTCAAAAAGTATTAAACCGAATCGCATGAAATTTGGTGGGATGATTGGTTATTATCCGGGGAATATTTGATTAGATTTTGGGATCGATCGGGTCAAAGGTCAAGGTCATGAAAAGGTCAAAATCTTCTTTTTACCATAGCGCGGTCAATTTTTATCCAATTGGCATGCAACTAATGCCAACATGTTCATAATTCAATGCCAATCTTGTGATATGCAAAGGTATGCGCTCTACCGAGTGCCTGTTCTCGTTGATGTTATGAACCTGTTCGCTTATTCCCATCCATCCCACCATTCGCACCTTAGAGTTCATTCGCCTTATTGTTTTTGGTGTAACCGCAGCATTAGAAGCTAAAGGAATGGCTCAACCGTCAGAGTGTGTGTGTGTGTGCATGTCAGCGTGTATTATTGCCATACAGCAGTTGCATGTAAAATCCTCCTTTTCCCAGCACACACATTAATACACGTAGTAGGTAACAGTGACGCTAGCAACGGAGGGCGGAGCCCAAGCGATTGTTCTGGAATTGAGCATCTATACTGAAAGAGCCAGAGAGAGACGAGAGGGGAGGGGAATGTGCGCGGAACTAATCTATACATTGCCATGACAACAGACACAATACAATGGTAATTTGAGGGAAGGAGAGGAGAACAAAGGAGGGAACACCGACCGTTCAACAATATATGAAGTCCCTTCTACTTGTACAGTGTTCACACAATTTATCCGACGAGGATGGAGCTACAGCTCGCGATTGCCATGGAAACCGGCCCCCTCCTTCAGTTTTGCCTTCACACGCACCATTGTTGCTTACGCTAGAGTTCACGTTACACAACAGCCCAGGCAAAGACGTAAACACGTGAAGAGAAGAGGATGGAGGGATGTACAAAACATCTATTACCCATTATTACTATTAGTGGGGTAGGAAATACTAGAAGGTTCTAATTCTAGGTACCAGTTGTAAAACATGTCAGGATCAAAGAAACTAGAGAATTTTCAAAGAGATGCAAACAGACACATCCGGCTGAAACGGGATAAATCAAGCCTTGACATATAACGCTGATTATATATATTTAGGATTCATTGTTGCTCACACTATTACTAATTGGCTGGCATTTATAGACTTACACCAATATATGGGTAGTAAGCAAAAATAAAATGTATTGGTAAGTTTATAAAAAAATATATCAGTTGTATTAACTATCACATTCAATATTGCAAATGGCCTTACCTCTTGTAATATTTAACTATAATTAAATATTATTAATATTAATAATAATAATATTAAGGTATGCCTTATTTTATGTGGCCGGATTCATTCTATTGTAATTCAGGATTATAGTGGGCATCAAATCATTTTTACGGATTTAAAAATAAACATTAAGAGAGACACACATTTTTTGTACACTGTAAAAAAAAATCTGTGAAATATACGGTAAATTACTGGCTGTGGTTGCCAGAACTTCATCGTAAAAAATAAAGTGAGAACGTAAAAGATATTACGGTATACGTTTTTGAAACCGTAAAATTCACAGTTGAGAACTGCTTTTGTTTACGGTAAATTACTAATTAAAAAAACAAATCACCGTAAAAAAAAATCTGTGAAATATACGGTAAATTACTGGCAGCTGTGGTTGCCAGAACTTCACCGTAAAACACACACTAACGCCCTCGTGTTTGGGTTCATGACATCACCCGTAGGCTCACTCAGCTCGGTCACTTTCACCGATGATGTTACTGTGACGTCTGAAAGACTTCCGCTTCCAGCGCTACGAGAGCGGAACTCGAGAGCTGATTGGACCGAGTTGCGAGATGACCGCCTCAAAGTTGAAATATTTAAACTCGGGGCGAAAATTGCGCCGTTGAAAACGCGTCGCCCACATCGCGTCGCCCCAAACGCGCCGCTCGGGAAAATATCGCGTCTATCGCAGCCACACGCGTCTGTACGTTGACTTTTCGTGGGATTCGGTCGCGCGAAAAAATAGTTTCGCTTTTGGTGTGAATGACGCAAAAGCTACAACTAGTCAAGCGAGTAAACTCACGCAAGTAAAGCGTTGCGAATATTCGCAACACTTTTGCTGTGAACGCAGCATTAAGGGAGCTTTAAAAAGTAAAGTGAAGGCATCAATGCAGGGATCATTTCGTTGGTTATCTACATTCTATTGGTTGGGGAATGAGAGGTGAGTTGTTGATGAACAACACAAAGAGCAGAAGAGACATCTGGGAGCAGATGTTTCACCAGCACACAGAAGCAGCCTCAGCGGAGAAGGGATGAAGTTTATTTTGAAAAGCAACAACATATCTGAGCACATGCTATAGCAGTGAGAGCACAAGTCCTATGGAGGACTCAAAATGACTTAAGTATAAATAAATGCATGAATAAATATAGGAATAAATAAATATAAGTTATAAATCAACAGGACATCATTAAATAAATATATCTCTACATTTCTGTATTTCTTCATTTATTTATTTCTCTATTTACGTGTCCACACGTATTTCTTCATTTATTTATGTGTGACATTTACGTGTCCGTATATTCAAATGAGCTGGGCGGTCCGAACCTCTGTCTAAAGCATGATTGGTCATAGGAGTGTGATGCACCTGGTGTGTTGTGCTCTACTACTTCTGCCTGGCACATGAAGCTGAAGTTGGCTCGCTCAGCTAACCGTTAGCAGAAGTTAGCCTAGACAGCTTTTTGACTTCAGCCCTTTATCAATTCCAAGTACACTGAGTACAGACTGGTGTCTTCTTGGAGTCTGGTCTTGTGAGTCTGGTCTGGGGAGTCTGGTCTTGGGAGTCTGGTCTTGGGAGTCCAGACTCTCGAGGACGCAGGACGGTCTTTCTGGTCTTGTGACGTCACCACATCAACTGTTCTTGCTCATGAATTTACTCCAATTATTCACTGTAAAATACTTTACAGTGGAGTAGAATGTGTTGCGGTGTTCACTGTTGTTTGGCGTAGGCTACGAATAAACGGTAATAACGATACAACGTCTCATAGCTTTCCTGACCCAGGGTCGCTACAATATGAAGTTATGAATCTTAACCCTCAGTCAAATTGACGTAACGTTATCTTTTAATAAATAATAAACTCTTTGTGCTCTTTAGATCCTCCAAAACCTAATTATATCTCATGTTTAGCCGCTACGGAGACGTCAGAGCCAGCGGAGCATTTCAAAAAGTCCTGCCGAGATCAGGCTGCTCTCGGCGGCCACACGGCGCCCGGAGCTCAGAGGTCCCGCGAGCAGGACCTCAAATCAACGTCGCATATCCTTATTAGGCTGAATCTCGATAAACTGACCACAGATTTGATGCTTAAGCTACTAACTTCTCGGCTGAAAACATCCTTAAATTACATTCCGTGACTCAACAACAGTAGTATTTAGAATGTACAGAAAAGAATGCAGAATAAACGCTGTTCGTCTACAGATCCAAGTGCTAGGGATCGATTGCTTCTATCTTGCTCTCCGACTTGACCAATCCTGTTCAACAATGAGGTTCGGACCGCCCCAGCTCATTTGAATATACGGACACATAAATGTCACACATAAATAAATGAAGAAATATGTGTGGACACATAAATAGAGATATAAAAAAATGAAGAAATACAGAAATGTAGAAATACATTTATTTAATGATGTCCTGTTGAGTTATAACTTATATTTATTAATTTCTGTATTTAGTTCTGTATTTATACATTTATTCTTGTATTTATTTATACATTTATTTAAGCATTTATTTATGTATTCCTGTATTTATTTATTTAAGCATTTATTTATTTATTCTTGTATTTATTCATGCATTTATTTATTTATACTTAAGTCATTTTAAGTCCTCCATGAAGTCCAAGCGCAAGCAGGGACTATTTGCATTTGAGGCGTTGGTTTTAGTCGGAATGCAAAACACAATCTGAAGTCAATGTGTCACGCTCTTTAAATGAAAAAGACCAGACTCTTGAATAAAGAGAAAAAGAAGAAAGCTCCAGAAATGTCCTCCTCTATACCTCCATCCTCCTCTCCTATATACTCCCTAATTTATTCCCACCTCCTCCATCGCTGCCCCTCCTCCCTCCATCATCCATCTGCTCAGTGGCTCCAATATGTAAGAGACTCATCTTGCCAGGTGCGCACACGGACACACACACGGACACACACACACACACACACACACACACACACACACTTTGTACTCCATAATGTTCGATATGTAGCTTAATAGGTGGAGTGAGACACAATACGGTGCGCACATACGCAGAAGGGTCGTCGATTTAGTCTCTGGGGGTCCCCCATATAACAAAGCATGACACACACACACACACACACACACACACACACACACACACATATAAACCAAATGCTAACAATACAATGTGGCTCTCGTAATAGTGTCGTTCTAACACGTGCGCCATTGTAGAGGCAGTCCAGAGTGGAACGCGAGTAACGTTCAGGGAGCCTCAGTGGGAGGAGAAATAATACAAGAAGCACAACGTGCCAAACAATAACAGTCATATATTTGATAAAAAGCCGCCATGTTTGCGTTAGGCAGATGGCAGCGAGCCTACCTTCGACCACAACGAGACAAGCTTCCCGCTGAACTGTCTCTGGTGTCTCGTGCGCGTCTTGTTGTCGTCTGGCTTTCCTCTTACCGTCAAGACGTACCCATATTGTCAATGGGTATTATTGTGTCCGTGGCAGAAGGAAATGCGTATGCAACTTCCGAGAAGACTTCAGAATAAAAGTCTTTTGGCAAATGTACCAATTTATGAAGTTTCATATTTAAAAAAATAGATTGACCTTATGAACATTTAAGACCTCAGCCATATGGAATATACTATGGAGTAGGGACTGGAGTTTAACATGTTCAATATTTCTACTGCATATAAAATACTGAATGCAGTTTGCTTAACAGTTAACAGACTATAACACAGAGATGCTAACTTCGTCTTTATTACCTTCGCATTGAAAATGCCGGAAGGTTATGTTTTGATCGAGATTATTGTTTGGTGATTTTCTAAATTATTAAAGGATATCTCTGAGTAGATAGTTAGATAATAATCTGTATTATTCAAGAATGTCTTTGGATATTTAAGAGGAGGAAACTCTGCTCATGTGTACATTGTATAAAGATGATTTTCATTAACCCACGTGAGCGTCATATACAGACGGTGTGACTTGCTGCTGTAACATGCTGCCTTTACATGTCCTGCAGAAGGGAATCTTCTACTTCTAGTTATTATAATGATCTATGTCCAATTAAGGTATTAGATATGATCATGGCTGCTCTCTGGGACATCACCAGTCCTCCTCAAGGCAATGTCTGTGTTCAAGGGGCCCAACCAACAGCCGGCGGAGGGGCCAACAGTGGGTGGATGAGCTGAACTTATTCTTCAACAGATTTGACCAGCCCCCCCCCCCCCACACACACACACACTCCGTCCACTCAGACCCCGCCTCCCTCCCTGCTGCAACCCCCATCATCTGCACACCTTGTGGATTACTCCCCCTCCACACCTCTCATACTCACTCTACGACCATTCTTGGACCACCACCAGACTGGGGTGGACCACCACCTCAGTGCATGGATCCTGGACCACCTCACCAACCGTCCACAGTATGTGAGGATACGGGGTGTGAGTCAGACCGGGTCTCCTGCAGCACGGGGGCTCCACAGGGAACCGTTCTGGCTCCGTTCCTCTTCACCATCTCCGCCTCGGACTTCAAGCACAACTCTGACAACGTCTACCTGCAAAAGTTCTCTGACGACTCTGCAGCCGCCGGCCTCGTCTCTGCCGACGATGTTATGTATAGATAGTTATATGACACATGTAATTGCAAACAATTCGGTCAAAAGTAAAAAGACACCTGAGTTCAACGTTAAAGTTTGATTAAAACAATAAGTTATGAATCGTAACCCTCAGTCAAACTGATGTAACGTTATCTGTGAATAAATAATAAACTCTTTGTGCTCGTTAGATCCTCCAAACCGAATTATATCTCATGTTTAACCGCTACGGAGAGGTCAGAGCCAGCGGAGCATTTTAAAAAGTCCTGCCGACATCAGGCTGCTGTCGGCGGGCACACGGCGCGCTGACCGCCCGGCGCTCCGGAGCTCGCTGAGCAGCAGAGCCTCAAATCTACGGCGCAGATCTTTATTAGACTGAATCAAAACAAACCGACCACAGATTTGATTTCTAAACTACTAACTTCCCGCCTGAAAACATCCTAACATTACATTCCGTGACTCAACAACAGTAGTAGGCTATTTAGAAAGTCAACTGCCAGTTGTTTATTTTCTCCTCCGCCATTGTTTTCGGTTGCTGGTGAAATGCATTCTGGGATAACAAGTCACATCCGGGTATTTTGAACGTGTCAATATTGTGCGACGCTTCAATATTGTGCGACGCGTCAGTGACTTTCTAAGCTTCTGGGCGTCACTGATCAGAGCGCTTTTGACGTCACTGATCAAAGGTGTTTGGTCAGTGACGTCACAGCTCGCGCTCAAAAGTCTATGAATAGGGACAGTTGGTAACTGCTGGCGTTTCACACTTTCCAGGATTCATCGGACCATTACCCTTGAATAAGCCACATCATTTACACGAAAGCTCACACAATCACAGAGATGTCTTCCCCTGTGATCAAGAAGAGAGAAATCATCCAATTTACCACCAACGTATACGTACCTTCTGGAGATATTTTCTCTTCAGCAACAAAGAAGAGAAAAATCTCTGAAGTTACCACTGTGGTAAATATGATTTCCGGAGAACATCAGCAAGACAGCAACATAGTCCCAGAGATGTCCTCCCCTGTGACCAAGAAGAGAAAATCCTTCATGGTTACCACGTTTGTAAAGATGGCTTCCGGAGAGACTTTGCAAGATAGCAAAATAATCCCAGAGATGTCCTCCGCTGGAATGAATCATAAGGAGACGACTCCCGAGGTTACTACTGTGGTGAGAATGACTTCGGAGGAAGTTTTCCCGCACAGCATAATAAACCCCGAGAAGTCCTCCCGTGTGATAAAGAAAAGACACTTCTTCAACGTCAAAACTGTGGTAAAAATGACTTCCGCAGACATCCCGGTGATGTCCACCCGGGTGACGAAGAACAGAAAAACCTTCGACATCTCTTCTGAGGTAAACAGAGCAGAAGGTTGAAAGTTCTCTTGTTGACGTTCCAAGAGTCAGAAAAATATTTCCAAGGATCACCTTCCCGGCTTCTTCCCCGCCGAGGCAGATAAAACCTCAGGAAAAAAAGCTGGACATGAAGGCAAAAACAAATAAGACCTGGATCAAGAGATCCAGGTACTTTCCATGAGCGCCTTTTTCACCCCTCATGAGATCCAGGAACCTCAAGGCCCAGGTGGCCATGAGGTTCCTGAGCCTTTAGGGGGTGGGGTGGGGGAGGGGGGGTTGCTACTTAAAAAAAAAAAAAAAAAAAAAAAAAAACTTACATGGGGAGTGAAAAGGGTGACATGGGGGGGGGGGGTCACCTTTTTCACCCCTCATGAGACCCAGGAACCTAAAGGCACAGGAACCTAAAGGCCCAGGTGGCCTTGACGTTCCTGAGCCTTTAGGGGGGAGGAGGTTGCTGCCTGCAAACTCATGGGGAGTGAAAAGGGTGACATGGGGGGGGGTCACCTTTTTCACCCCTCATGAGTTTGCAGGTAAGTAGCAACTTAACTCATTAATTATCTCATGAGGGGTAAGAGGTGACAACGGGGGGGGTCACCTTTTTCACCCCTCATGAGATAATTAATTAAAAGTTATTATAACCCACATTAATATTCTAAAGACCAAACGCACGTTATTACAATACATTTGTTCAACGCTTCTTTGTCAAAGTTGAGAAGGAACAAAACTCAATGTGACAGGTGTGGTCTAAGGCAGTGGTTCTCCACTGGTCTAGGGCAGTGGTTCTCCACTGGTCCAGGGCAGCGGTTCTCCACTGGTCTAGGGCAGTGTTTCTCCACTGATCTAGGGCAGAGGTTCTCCACTGGTCTAGGGCAGCGGTTCTCCACTGGTCTAGGGCAGCGGTTCTCCACTGATCTAGGGCAGTGGAGAACCTCTGGTCGAGACCACATCTGTCACAGCAGGTGTTAGCAGCTTACATCCTTCTCAATTGTGGCAAAACAGCTTTGAACAAAGTAAATGTAACAACGTGCATTTGATCTTTGATACATTAATGTGGGTTATAATAAATATAATTAATTTAATAACATTTCCAATGGTCTTGGGCAGTGGAAACTGATTGGGGGCAGTGGTTCTCCACTGGTCTGGGGCAGTTGAGAACCACTGGTCAATGGCGGTGGTGCTCCACTGATCTAGGGCAATAGTCCTCTACTTTCCCGGGGAAGTGGTTCTCCACTGGTCTTGGGCAGTGGTTCTCCACTGGTCTTGGGAAGTGGTTCTCCACTTCTCTGGGGCAGTAGTTCTCCACTGGTCTTGGGCACTGGTTCTCCACTGATCTGGGGCAGTGGTTCTCCACTGGTTTGGGGAAGTGGTTCTCCACTGGTCCGGGGTAGTGGTTCTCCACTGGTCAGTTGCAGTGGTTCTCCACTGGTCTTGGGAAGTGGTTCTCCACTGGTCTTGGGCAGTGGTTCTCCACTGATCTAGGGCAGTGGTTCTCCACTGGTCTTGGGCAGTGGTTCTCTACTGGTCTTGGGCAGTGGTTTTCCACTGGTCTTGGGTAGTGGTTCTCCACTGCTCTGGAGCAGTCATTCTCCACTGGTTTTGGGAAGTGGTTCTCCACTGGTCCGGGGTAGTGGTTCTCCACTGGTCTTGGGAAGTGGTTCTCCACTGGTCTTGTGCAGTGGTTCTCCACTGGTCTTGGGCAGTGGTTCTCCACTGGTCTTGGGAAGTGGTTCTCCACTGATCTAGAGCAATGGTCCTCTACTTTTCTGGGGAAGTGGTTCTCCACTGCTCTTGGGCAGTGGTTCTCCACTGGTCTCGGGCAGTGGTTCTCCATTGATCTAGGACAGTGGTTCTCCACTGGTCTTGGGAAGTGGTTCTCCACTTCTCTGAAGTAGTGGTTCTCCACTGGTCCGGGGTAGTGGTTCTCCACTGGTCAGTTGCAGTGGTTCTCCACTGGTCTTGGGAAGTGGTTCTCCACTGGTCTTGGGCAGTGGAAACTGATTGGGGGCAGTGGTTCTCCACTGGTCTGGGGCAGTTGAGAACCACTGGTCAATGGCGGTGGTGCTCCACTGATCTAGGGCAATAGTCCTCTACTTTCCCGGGGAAGTGGTTCTCCACTGGTCTTGGGCAGTGGTTCGCCACTGGTCTCGGGAAGTGGTTCTCCACTTATCTGGGGCAGTAGTTCTCCACTGGTCTTGGGCAGTGGTTCTCCACTGGTCTCGGGCAGTGGTTCTCCATTGACCTAGGACAGTGGTTCTCCACTGGTTTGGGGAAGTGGTTCTTCACTTGTCTTGGGAAGTGGTTCTCCACTGGTCCGGGGTAGTGGTTCTCCACTGGTCAGTTGCAGTGGTTCTCCACTGGTCTTGGGAAGTGGTTCTCCAATGGTCTTGGGCAGTGGAAACTGATTGGGGGCAGTGGTTCTCCACTGGTCTGGGGCAGTTGAGAACCACTGGTCAATGGCGGTGGTGCTCCACTGATCTAGGGCAATAGTCCTCTACTTTCCCGGGGAAGTGGTTCTCCACTGGTCTTGGGCAGTGGTTCGCCACTGGTCTTGGGAAGTGGTTCTCCACTTATCTGGGGCAGTAGTTCTCCACTGGTCTTGGGCAGTGGTTCTCCGCTGGTCTGGGGCAGTGGTTCTCCACTGGTTTTGGGAAGTGGTTCTCCACTGGTCAGTTGCAGTGGTTCTCCACTGGTCTTGGGAAGTGGTTCTCCACTGATCTAGGGCAGTGGTTCTCCACTGGTCTTGGGCATTGGTTCTCTACTGGTCTTGGGCAGTGGTTTTCCACTGGTCTTGGGTAGTGGTTCTCCACTGCTCTGGAGCAGTCATTCTCCACTGGTTTTGGGAAGTGGTTCTCCACTGGTCTGGGGTAGTGGTTCTCCACTGGTCTTGGGAATTGGTTCTCCACTGCTGTGGAGCAGTGGTTCTCCACTGGTCTTGGGAAGTGGTTCTCCACTGGTCTTGGGAAGTGGTTCTCCACTGATCTAGAGCAATGGTCCTCTACTTTTCTGGGGAAGTGGTTCTCCACTGCTCTTGGGCAGTGGTTCTCCACTGATCTGGGGCAGTGGTTCTCCACTGGTCTCGGGCAGTGGTTCTCCATTGATCTAGGACAGTGGTTCTCCACTGGTCTTGGGAAGTGGTTCTCCACTGGTCTTGGGAAGTGGTTCTCCACTGATCTGGGGCAGTGGTTCTCCACTGGTTTTGGGAAGTGGTTCTCCACTGGTCCGGGGTAGTGGTTCTCCACTGCTCTGCGGCAGTGGTTCTACACTGGTCTTGGGCAATGGTTCTCCACTGCTCCGGAGCAGTGGTTCTCCACTGGTCTTGGGAAGTGGTTCTCCACTGGTCATGAAAAAGATCAAAATCTTCATGAATCGCATGAAATTTGGTGGGATGATTGGTTATTATCCGGGGACCGTTTGATTACATTTTGGGATCGATCGGGTCAAAGGTCAAGGTCAAGGTCATGAAAAGGTCAAGATCTTCTTTTTACCACAGCGCAGTCAATTTATATCCAATTGGCTTGCAACTAATGCCAAAATGTTCATAATTCAATGCCCAATCTTGTGATATGCGAAGGTATCCGCTCTACCGAGTGCCTGTTCTAGTTATTCTTAAAGCAATGCCCCTTCATGCCATAAAACAATCTATATTATCCACTGTGTTTTGTTATTCTAGATTGTTCTCATCACTGAACCCATTAAAGGACTAAAATCTACAATCGATACATATCCAATTAACAACTATTGTGTGTGCATCCAAAGTCTGAAATAGCTGCTTCCTTTTAACTGGTAGTAAACTGGTAATAAACTGGTAGTAAACTGGTAATGAACTAGTAGTAAACTGGTAATAAACTTGTATTAAACTGGTAATAAATAAACCAACTACGCCACTGCCCTGTTGAGACTCCGCCCACTCCTCCTCTCTACCTCCATCTGCCTGATGGATCGTGGAGGTCTCAATCGTGGAATATGCCTACTACCAACTATTCATACACTGTCATATTCATTGAATGTATTTTAACTCTAAATCTGTCCTTCTGTACACATTACATCTATTGCACCTGTCCATCCTGGAGAGGGATCTTCCTCTGTTGCTCTCCTGAAGGTTTCTTCCCTTTTTTCACCCTGAAGGGTTATTTGGGAGTTTTTCCTGGTCCGATGTGAGGTTTTGGGGCAGGGATGTCTGTGTACAGATTGTAAAGCACTCCGAGACAAATTTGTAATTTGTGAAATTGGGCTATACAAATAAACTGAATTGAATAAACTGGTATTAAACTGGTAATAAACTGGTAGTAAACCGGTAATAAACTGGTATTAAACTGGTAATAACTGGTATTAAACTGGTAATAAACTGATAAAATCTTTATTCAAACCAGCAAATAGTAGGGAATCTAAAGTGGATTAATGCACCATTTAAGATTAGCTAAAAACTGCAGTAACCAGCTATCCAAGAATAGTATATTATTACATAAAATGTACAGAATTTTTTTTCCAATTAAAATGACACTATATATTTGAGAGCCGTTTAAAAAAAGATTTCAACAGGAGCCAATGGGCTTGGAGCTGAATGACAGGGGACATCATCGTTGTTGTTTTTTGTGAGATTTGTTGACCACCAAACAAAGGACACCAGCCTTATCATTTCATACATGAAACTTTCGAGTTTCAGGGTGGAGTATAAGATGAGTACACAGCATCACTACATGAATCTCCAAAGACAATTTTGATTCATCAACACATTTTAATCACACAGAACAGTTTGTATTAATTTATTATGTTACTTTTTTACAGTAGCAACAGGAAAACAAGAATGTCCCTCTCTAAACTGTTTTTGACAGGACAAGTGACACTAAGTGTTCACACACACACACACAAACACAGGTCAACCTTCTGATTAGTAGCTCTGATCTCATATATTTGATTATTAAATTCTGTACAATTGTGTTGTAATGAGAGAGATGTGAGACGGGGGCAACAAAGACAAAGAGAGCTTGTGTTCAGTGATGGACTTTCAGTTCAAGGCCGTTTTCAGGGGATGTCGGCCCCTCCAGGTGCATTGTGGGATGCACTGGGAGGAAATGCTCCGTGAGGGGGGAGGGGCAGCGAAGTTACCACATGTAGGAGTCGTCATATCTGTGGAAGAACACAAGGAAGTATGTATAAGTACTCAATATCTATAAGGATTCTGTTACAGGTCACATGATGAATCCTTCAGCGTGGGGGGGGGGGGGGGGGGTGACCTTGATCTCTGGTCTGTGTCGCCACCGAACAGCAGCTCTGCAACCACATTCTCCTGAGTGGAACGCTTTCCATACCTGGGAGAGGGATAACCAGAGCAGTGTTGAGCCAGACTAGCAGCACATTGGACAACTATTGGATAGTAAGCTGGGAATTTTGGTTCAGATATACATTTTAAACCAGAAGATGAATCCAACTCACTTCACTGACTTTTTTTAATTTAGCGCCACCAGCAGGTCAGACCCTTTTCACTTATCCAGTGAAATATCTCAACATCAATTTGACTGGACTAGCATACAAGTTTATGCATTCACGGTTTCAAGAGGATGAATCCGAATAACTTTTTCATCCAGCTCACATTTTGTTATTTTCTCTTAACAACTTTTGGATGGATTGTCATGAACTTTTCAACATGTTCACAAGATGAATTTGTGATCCCTTCATATTTCAACTATTGCCACTATAAGGTCAAAATGTGATTTCCCCCCCCCCCCCAAAAAACTTTCAACTACATCTGAGAGGAAAAAAGTGTAACACAAGCGGGTATTCATTCAATAATCATAGTAACGTTTTCATTTGTGTATAATCCCCGGGAGCTAAGTACTGTCGTGTTTGTGTAAGCGTATATATATATATACATATATATATATATATACATATATATATATGTATATATGTATATATACATATATACATATATATATATACAGTAAGCTTGTATATCTGCATAGGGAGCAGTTCCTGTTCCACAGGGTCCGCCTTGTTGCACCTTCATGTTTCTTTAGAGCTAGATTATTTCAGACGTTGAAGGGAGCATGACTCGAGTTGATGATGACTATGCTCGGGAAAGTAATAAAATAATTGCGAGTAAAAAGCAGGTTAAACCTTTCTGTTTAAAACCTCGGCTCTTGGTGATCGCAGTACCCCACGGTGTGAATTTAAGCGAGTTTAGAGATATTGCGTTTTATCATTTGAGTTAAATCAAGTCAATGTGTCTTTTTGCCTTCTCATCTCTCTTCTATCCACCGTGTGTGTGTGTGTGTGTGTGTGTGTGTGTGTGTGTGTGTGTGTGTGTGTCCTCGATATTAGTTCACCTACCTTCCCTTTGACCCTAATGCTTCAATTTCACAGTCAGATTCTAAGTGTGTGCGTTCAACAGCTGATCTGGATGAGTCTCATCATTCTAACAATAAGGAAACCAAGAATGCTGCAAATGCAACCGTGTCTCAGCTGTCACATCAGGAGCTTTCCTCTCTGATTATGGCCCATCTGCACACATATAGCTCCCTGAGTCTGTCTGTCCCGATGCCTTCTCTCCATTTGACGACATTTACGTCTTAGGATGCACTGAGCACCTCTCTCCTCTCCTCTCCTCTCTCTCCTTGTGGATGAATTGTCATCTCTCCATCCCACATTACTCACTCTGCTTCCTCCCCGGAGTCCTTGTGACTTCACAATCTCATAGGGTCTATAGGCCTGATGCCCCCCCCCCCCCCCCACCCACCCACACACACACACACACACTTCCACTCTAACTGTCTAACCAATGGTCTCTAATGCATTAATCTTTATAATGTTTAAAATATATATATATATATATATATTAGGGCTGTCAATCGATTAAACAAAATTAACTAATTAATCGCACATTTTGAAATTCATTAATCGCGATTAATCGCAATTAAAAGTTAAAAGTTAAAAGTTCATTCTTTTTAAAGACCAAACTTCACACAGAGCTGTGTTTTCAAAGAGGCTCCTACATATACAGTGCCAGCGAGGTATTTAATATTGTGGATGATAAATTGTTTCTTCAGTGAAACATCAGATTAGTAAAAAAAAAGAAGTATATTGAGACCCCATTGGTCCTGTCATCTTTAACACTGAACAGCAGCAGAACCAGTGGCCTTGGTAAATTAATCGCATAGATTAACGCGTTAACGCTGACAGCC
The DNA here is from genome assembly GCF_029220125.1 of Pseudoliparis swirei. NCBI lineage: Eukaryota > Metazoa > Chordata > Actinopteri > Perciformes > Liparidae > Pseudoliparis > Pseudoliparis swirei. Next base: position 191,188 of record NC_079410.1, on the reverse strand, counting down.
CTAATATATATATAGTTTGTGCTTCTCCGGTAATACCATTACATTTGAGTCACAAAAAGTTTTCATAAATAAATAAATACATGTCCATCTTTTTTTCCTCAACAAATTCATAAAGTAGTACTTCAAAGAATTTCCTTTAAAAATCTGCTCAACAAATCAACTGAAACTTTACAATTAGTACCTTCTTTCGCATAGAAATTATGAGGCAACTAGACATTTCTTAATTATCTTGAAGGGTCAAGTGTCAATGTGTTGAAATTATGTTAGAGAAATACTGACTTGTGGTGTAAAAATATTAGAATCAGGTTAAGAAATGCACAATTTGTAAGCATAAAAGATATACACTCCCGTTCAAAAGTTTGGGGTCATCCAGACAATTTCGTGTTTTCCATGAAAACTCACTTTTATTTATCAAATGAATTGAAAATTGAATAGAAAATATAGTCAAGACATTGACAAGGTTAGAAATAATGATTAATATTTGAAGTATTAATTGAGTTTTTCAAACTTCAAGCTCAAAGGAAGGCCAGTTGTATAGCTTATATCACCAGCATAACTGTTTTCAGCTGTGCTAACATAATTGCACAAGGGTTTTCTAATCAGATATTAGTCTTCTAAGGCGATTAGCAAACACAATGTACCATTAGAACACTGGAGTGATAGTTGATGGAAATGGGCTTCTATACACCTATGGAGATATTTCATTAGAAACCAGACGTTTCCACCTTGAATATTAATTTACCACATTAACAATGTATAGAGTGTATTTTTGATTAATGTTATCTTTATTGAAAAAACAGTGCTTTTCTTTGAAAAATAAAGACATTTCTAAGTGACCCCAAACTTTTGAACGGTAGTGTACTCCCGCAGGTTGCACTGTGAATGTGTCCATTTATACAATGCAGTATATAGTTATGCACCAAAGGCCCCTGACTACCCAGATCCATCAATTGTATCTGGAGTGCAGCCTTCAGCCATCGCTTTCCTAAGCACATTATTAGATACAGTCAACCCTTCACCATTAGTTACCGATATCATATATATGTCTTCATCTGCAACCCTCCAGTGAAATGTGAAAACCTTCTACCTAAACCAATTGACTTTTTATGGTGATTATGAGTCTTCTTTAAACCAACTATCGAAATATCAACCATCTATTTGGCTTTCATGAGAATAAGAAACTGATGGCTCATGAGCCAGACTGCTTCAACTAAATAAAATATAGCATCTGACAATTCCGTACGGCACCTCTTTATACCTGAGAGCAACAGGCCCCGCAAACTGAATTTGGGATTCTTTCTTGGGTCCATCTGTGCCAATTTGTATTGCTCTGGTCTTGTTGATTTGGAGGCCTGGAGGTTCTAGGAAGTGGCCACTAATCGAATCTACGGAGCTGTCGTGTGTGGAGGGAGGAGGAGGGGGGGGGGGGGGATCACACATCAACAGAGTTTTGGGTTTCAAGTGTGAGAAGGAAACTCATACAACTCAGTCCCCTGTAACGACTTGAATCTCACTAAATGTAATCTGGAATAGTGACGCCAATGGGAAGAAGTAAAAACAAGTCAAACTCTGTTCAGCTGCTTTTACATTACATTTAGCTGACTTACATAATCGAACGGGGATCGAACCGCCGGTCCTCTGATTGAAAGACGGACCTGTTAGGGTAAGGGTTCCTTCAATCTTTTTGGGGAAACCACATTTGGAGATAGATGCATCCCTGCGTCAATCTTCATAAAGACCCTCCATAACTTTAAAGGTGCATAATACGAGATTTGGGAGCATTTCGATTGCCCCTCCTCGGCCAGAGAGAGAGATGGAGAGATGTGTGTGTGTTGCGCATACCGCTGCCTGGTGATCAGATTGATGTAGTGTCTCAAGGCGGTGTAGTACTTGGCCAATTCCTCTGGGGCAGCATCTTCACCGGGGTTCTCAGGTTTGGGGGGGTAGGCGTCGACCAGTGTTCCCAGACACACCAGCACACACACCACTAAGGCCACCAGCACGGTCCACGGCTTCAGCATCACGGACATCTGGAGCGGGGCGGCAAGATGAAGATTAAGAGTTATGGAAGTTTTGAATTCACATCAGTACAATATTACCATGACCGTTTTGGCATTTATTTGATGAATAAATGCCATGGTTATTTCATTTGTTTTTTTATCAATTATTAATAGTTTCGTCAATTTTTATTTTGTATTATGTTGGTAAATTATTTTATATAAAGAACCTTATGCTTTTGATTGACTTATTGTCAGAAGGGTGTTTAGTTTCTGAGGAAGATAACACACATCAGTAAATTGGATGTTTTTCATGAAATTAACATAAATGCTACACATTTAAAGATGATTTAATATTGCAGCTTAATTTCCATTTGTGTACACTATGAGGCGGCAGTAATATTTGTTATTTAATTTGACAGCAATCATTATTGAATCATGGTTGTTGTCAATCATTTTAGATTAAACTCTTAATATGAATAAATAAAACACTTAATGGAAAAGGAAACTATACGAAGATCTCATAATGACTGACGAAAACATCAAATAGAAAAGAAAATGAAAAAATGAAATTGAATAAACACTTGCAAACTTACATATATATATATATATATATATATATATTGATAAAATATTAAATAGTTTTTACTTCTCAGGATGTATAAGTATAATTCCTCATTGTCTTTCTATAATCCTTGGGCAATAAGCAATACAGCCGAGATTAAGTTATTAAGAGATTAGTAATAATGAGCATCAAGGTGAACTTTATGGTTTTGCTGCTCGTTTATCTGTCATATTCAACATTGTTCGTCATGACATCTTTTGCTTCTCTCCATCCGGGGAGAGAGATCCTCTTCCGTTGCTGGAGGTTTCTTCCCTTTTTTCCCTGTGAAAGGTTTTTTTTTATTTTTGGGGGAAGTTTTTCCTGATCCAATGTGAGGTCAAAGGTCAGGGATGTCGTATGTGTACAGATTGTAAAGCCCTTTGAGGCAAATTTGTGATTCAGAATCCCCGCGGCGCTGTCCGTGGTGCTGAACTCAGTCCAGAAGCGCCTCGTGAAGGTGATACAAACACGACCTCCTGGACTTTTACCACGGGAAACGCACAATAATGAGAGTATAGCAACACGTGCATCGCAGAACACAAGAGTTCGTTGTTTTTTTTTAAGTGTCTATTTTTAAGATATTTTTGAAATTACAAATTGCACATTCTGATTATAGATGCAAAACTTATTATTTCAAACAATTATTTCGACTTTTACTTTTTATCATCTTTTTGGTCTGCTTTATTTCTAAAATATATTTTCTACAAAACCTTTCGATAGCAGGGTTTTTTTATTTTGAAAAGACTTGCTCATAGTAGTCTAAATGTGTCGTTATATTTGTCGGTCTTCATGTATTTCTCTACAACAAAAAACAGTAGCCTACTAATTATATAATAACGTTCCAATGCAATTTAACTTTGAATAAGAACTTCATATAAGAACCATTTAAAACTTGCCTTTTTCGTATTGGAATCAATAATAAAGGGTGCATGAATGAGAGTAAGAAGTGTGGAGACTTACTTTGAGAAGACTTTGAGGTGACAGAAGTTTGGAGGATTTGGTTTCTTCTCTCTCTCAGACCAGTTTGCGCTGCGGGTCTCTTGGTGTGAGGGGATTTATATAGTTTAGCGCCACCGGAGGAGGGAGGGGTTACATCATAGTGTCCGCGTCCTTTGGTGCACAGTGTGTGCGTGTCCATGTGTGTGAAGCAAAAGGGTGGGTGAAGAGGCAGAATGCGTCAGATGGTGATGGTGATGATGATGATGATGATGATGATGGAGATATTATGCATCATGCAGTCAGTCCTGTGTTTTTGATAGAGTTCACAGATGATATTTTGGGCCATGACACTCAAAAGCTGCATCAGTGGTAAAAAAAAAAGGAGAAAAAAAGTTAAATGTTCATCCAACTCAAACATCGTCCATCCAATGTCCTTTATAGCAGTGGTGCCCAACCACCGAGCCGCAGACCGGTACCAGTCCGTGGGTTCTTCTGCACCCGGCCGCACAGAAAGAATGAAAAAAAAAAAAAAAAAGTGATTTATGATCGCGGCCTGAAAGAGGTTTTATTTTGAAAAATGAACGGATAGGTTCGTCAGCGCGTCTGTCGCCTCTTGACGCTTGTCCCGGTCACGTGATACGTTACCCCAAAATGAAGTTACGTTGGTCCGCTCGATGCCTCGTTGATAGTGCCGTGATAACATTTAGGAAGGGGTTCCATTGGCATTTAATTTATTGTGTTGATGGTGCTGCTGCACTCTGTTGGCCCTCTAAAAAGAAAGATTATAAAACGAGAGAAGTTTGATGGTACAACCCTCCCTGCAAAATTAAGGCAAACATCTGAAAACTGGAATGGATATGGCATTCAACCAATTTGCAATAATCTACTCTGGCAAGACAGTCTTATAATAGAAGACTTTAGCATGTCACCGCAGCTTATTGCTCATCTTTAAGAGAGAACATTGCATATGCACAGATGTATTGAGCTATGTATTCCTTTTGCCCTCAGTAGGAGCAACTTATTTGAAGCTTCTTTAATGATAATAAGACAAAATGCATTTTCTGCTGCATTGGAATAGTGAAAGCTGAAACAGAAATAACAAAAGAGGTTGCGAAAAATACCGGAAAATACAAAAAAGGGAAATTACCCACTGTAAAAGTGGTGAAGTCCAAAAGCATTTAACTGAACTGATGAAAATCTCTATAGTTGAAATGTATCACTGGGAAGTTGAAAGTAAAACTGCATCTACACTGGGACTACAGATGAAAAATAGCCTCTTGGCTAACTCTGGCACATTTACTGAAATGTTTTTATTAATGTGCACTGTCCCTTATTAAATAAACTCATGAAAAAAAAGAAGAAAAAAAATCATCTCATCCTGAATTACAATCCAAGAAAAGCTGGAAGCTAAATGTTGTTACCGTGCAGTAAAAGTAGTAGAAAGACAGAAGAAATAAACACTTTTATTTACCCCCGTGAAGAAATTCTTCTTCTTCTGCTAAACCATTTCACAATCTGATGAAGAGAGTTTCTGTTCTTTAAAGAGAGGCCTCCAAACCATGACACCAAAGAAAAAGATACAATTTCAATAAATGCAGGATAAAACAAGTTCATTATGGATTTGTCAATGTGGGAATATGAAATATGACAGTTTCCTCAAACTAAACCAACGCTAGTGCCCCTTTTTTTACTTGGCTTCACAGTTTGCATAAAAATTCGGTTTTGGATCAATAACTGTCCCAAGATATTTGTAGGATTCCACACTGTCTGACCCTTAATAGATATGACCTCATGTTTTCGAAAATAATTTGTTATCATGTCTTTAGTTTTGCATATGTTTAATTGAAGATAATCTTTGAAGATTGTAAAGCCCTCTGAGGCAAATTCGTAATTTGTGATATTGGGCTATATAAAATAAAACGAATTGAATTGAAAAATGTTTTTAAGTCAACGACCATAGATGTTGTTAAGTCCGTGACTTTGATGTGCATTTATCGAGAAAAAAAAGCATTTTTCCACATCCTTTTAGTCTATATGAAAGTTTTGGTTTTCTTCCAGTTTGTAATTCAGTTCCTGAGTTTCATAAGTAAAATTAAAGGTATCAAAACAAACATAACTAGAATGGGCACTCAGTAGAGTGCATACCTTCGCATATCACAAGATTGGGCATTGAATTATGAACATTTTGGCATTAGTTGTATGCCAATTGGATAAAAATTGACCGTGCTATGGTAAAAAGAAGATGTTGACCTATCCATGTCCTTGACCTTTGACCCGATTGATCCCAAAATCCAATCAAATGGTCCCCGGATAATAACCAATCATCCCACCAAATTTCATGCGATTCAAGAAGATTTTGACCTTTTCATGACCTTGACCTTGACCTTTGACCCGATCGATCCCAAACTCTAATCAAATGGTCCCCGGATAATAACCAATCATCCCACCAAATTTCATGCGATTCGGTTTAAAACTTTTTTTGTTATGCGAATAACACGCATACAAATAAATAAATAAATACACGGCGATCAAAACATAACCTTCCGCATTTTCAATGCGAAGGTAAAAATGATTGAGGGCATTGGAAAACTCAGTATCTGAGTTGAAGCCTTCCAGAGCGACATGGATCCCTGTGGCCTGCTGTAGTTTTCATGATGGACCATGCTGAGCCAAGGTTATTTGAAGCCATCTTCTTCTCTAGTTCTTTTTTGTAACTATGTTTTGCTAGTCACATTTCTTTTCTCAGCTCTTTGGTGGCTATATGCAGATCAGAGAGTATTCCTTGTTTAAAAGCGGGTTTCTTTTTCTATATGCTGGATTTAACAGATTTTAACAGACAAGAGAAGAGGTGTTGGCTACAGACCGATCACTAATCTTCCCTTCCTCTCTAAGATCCTTGAGAAAGTAGTCGCAAATCAGCTGTGTGACTTTCTACAGCTACCTCGCCCGGACCAGGGCACCAGGGGCCCCCTCCTGGAGCCAGACCCAGGAGGGGAGCTCGCCGGCGAGCATCGGGTGGCCGGGCCTTCACCTATCGGCTCAGCCTGAAGAAATAACATGTTCAAGATTCAAGATTCAAGATTCAAGATGTTTTATTTGTCACATACACACACAGGGTGTGCAGTGAAATGAAAGTGGCAATGCTCAGCAGGAATGTGCAAGGGCAACAAGTACACACTATTTACAATAAAAAACAACACAATATTTACAGTAAGTGTGTGTGTGTGTGTGTGTGTGTGTGTGTGTGTGTGTGTGTGTGTGTGTGTGTGTGCCTAAGAGGGGCAGTTGTGTGGGTCTATGTGGGGGTCCTGGTGAGGTCGGAGTTCACAGTCCTGATGGCCTGAGGAAAGAAACTCCGTCTCAGTCTCTCTGTTCTTGCAGCGTGACTACGGAGGCGCCTGCCTGACCGCAGCAGCTGAAACAGTCTGTTGTTGGGGTGGTGAGGATCCTTCATGATCCTGCCGGCTCTGGTTCTGCACCTCCTGGTGTACAAGTCCTGCAGGGTGGGGAGTGTAGTTCCAATAGTGCGTTCAGCCGAACGCACTACTCTCTGCAGAGCCTTCCTGTCCTGAGCGGAGCAGTTGCCAAACCAGGCTGTGATGCTTCCTGTCAGGACGCCTCTACAGCTCCAGAGTAGAAGGACTGAAGGATCCTCTGGGAAACTTTAAATTTCCTCAGCTGCCTGAGGTGGTAGAGGCGCTGCCTTGCCTTTCTCACCAGAGTGTCTGTGTTCGTTGACCATGTCAGATCCTCGGTGATGTGGACTCCCAGGTATTTATACCCGCTCACCCTCTCCACAGTAGTCCCGTTAATCCCCAGTGGTGAGTACGTCCTCTGTTGTTGTACCCTCCTAAAGTCCACAATCAGCTCCTTAGTTTTGGTGACATTCATGATGAGGCTGTTGTCCTGGCACCAGAGTGACAGATCAGCAACTTCCTCCAGGTAGGCCTTCTCGTCGTTGTCGGAGATCAGGCCCACCACCACTGTGTCATCCGCAAACTTGATGATGGTGTTGGAGCTGAACCTGGCCACACAGTCATGTGTGTACAGGGAGTACAGTAGGGGGCTGAGGACGCAACCCTGGGGGGATCCTGTGTTCAGGGTGAGGGATTTGGAGGTGTGTCTGCCCACCCTGACCACCTGTGGCCTGGCGGTCAGGAAGTCCAGGATCCAAGCACACAGGGGTGTTCAGTCCCAGCTCAATCAGCTTGCCGGCCAGTCTGGAGGGACTATGGTGTTGAAAGCTGAACTATAATCAATGAACAGCAGTCTCACATAGCCCCCTCTGGCTGTCCAGATGAGAGAGTGTGGTGTGCAGTACCTGGGAGACAGCATCATCCGTGGATCTGTTTGGGCGATAAGCAAACTGCAGCGGGTCCATGGAGGAAGGGAGGAAGGCGCAGATGTAGTCCTTTATCAGCCTCTCAAAGCATTTCATGACCACCGAGGTGAGGGCCACCAGTCGGTAGTCATTCATACATGCTGGAGAAGCATTCTTGGGCACAGGGACAATAGTGGATCTCTTGAAGCAGGCGGGGACCACGGACTCAGCCAGGGAGAGGTTGAATATTGTGGTGAACACTGGAGCTAGCTGGTTAGCACAGGTCTTCAGTACTCGCCCAGATATGCCATCTGGACCTGCAGCTTTCCTGGTGTTCACCCTCAACAGAGCCCTCCTCACACTGTGCTCGGTCACAGAGAGTGTGTGTTCATCCCCAGCGGTAGAACTCACCTCGGCTACGCTAACGGTGTTGTTGTCAGCCGGCGAGCTAGCGCTGTTGTTGCTAGCCTCAAACCGTGCATAAAATGAGTTCAGGTCGTCCGCTAGGGATGCGTCGGCACTCACCATTGCGCGGGGTCTGCTCTGGTAGTCTGTGATAGTCCGTAGCCCCTGCCATAGGCGCCTGGTGTCGCGCTGCTCCATCTGTGATTCCACTCTGTCTCGGTACCTCCTCTTGGCTTCCTTCACCGCCCTCCTCAGTCCATAGACCGCTGCCTTGTACTCGTCCATGTTGCCGGATACAAGACCGGAGTTATAGGCAGCAGCACGGGCGTTCACAGCTTCACGGATGGATCTATCAACCCACGGCTTTTGGTTAGGAAAGACCCTAACTTTTACCGTGGGGACGATGGTTTCCGTTAGCGTTGCTATGAGGCTCATTGCTACTTCATAAACTCGCTGGCGTCACTGGAACTGGATTGGATCATGTCCCAGTCGACGACACGCAGAGCGTCCTGTAGCTCAGCCTCTGATTGGTCAGACCACCGCTTCGTTCCTCGTCACTACCGCTTCCCGCGATCTTTTGCGGTACTCCGGAAGCAGAAAAATGGCGGCATGGTCTGATTTGCCGAACGGAGGGAGAGAGACAGCCTTGTAGCCTCTCTTGAATGGCGTATAGCAGTGGTCCAACGTTCTTTCCTCTGGTAGCACACGTAATGTGCTGGTGAAAGTTCGGCATGACTTTTTTTAGGTTTGCCCTATTAAAGTCCCCAGCCACCACCACAGCCGCGTCGGGATACTTGTTCTGATGCCGACATAACACATCATGTAGGTCCGATAGTGCTACGTCGGTGTCCGCTTGTGGTGGAATGTAGACGGCTGTGGTGATGACCGAGCTGAACTCCCGGGGAAGGTAGAATGGACGGCATGAGATCGTCAGATGTTCCAGGTTCGGCGAGCAGGAACGAGAAAGAGTCTTAATGTTCTTGGGGTTGCACCACTTGTTGTTAGTCATGAAGCAAACCCCTCCACCCTTAGATTTACCAGACTCTTCCGTTCTGTCTGCACGGAAAACAGAGAAGGACTCGGTTGGGCATATGACTCGATCCGGCACCAGCGGGGTCAACCATGTTTCCGTCAGACAAAAGATGTTACAGTCCCTCATGTCCCGTTGGAATCTGATCCTTGCCCTAACATCATCCATCTTATTTTCCAGAGACTGGACGTTAGCAAGAAGGATGCTGGGCAGAGGTGGACGGTGGGCTTGAACTCTCAGTCTGTTCCGAATTCCGCTCCGTTTCCCTCGATGTTTTCGTCGTCCCCCCGTAGTAGCGGCTCCACTGTTGTTGTTGTGGTTCGCTCGTACGATCTCGGCCGGCCACGCTGGATCGATGGAAAAAGTGGACAAAAACCCTTGTTTTGCGCAAAAGTTTATGTCCAAAAGTGTGCTGCGGTCGTATGCTGTTAGTGCCGATGTGTTTGTGGCAAAGAAAACATTAAAAATAAACACAAAAACTAAAAGAGCGCACAATCTCCGCGGAGCTACCTCGACGGCGTCTGGACACAGCCGCGCCATCATCATGTATTCATATTACCACATTGGCACCGGTTACCGGTACCCAACCCTACTCACGAGCCCCCGGCCTAGCGCCCGCTGTGTCTCAGTTTTCTCCGGATAACGAGAGGGTTGCCTCCCTGCGCCTACGGGTTGCGGGAAGTAAGACTCTGATAATAACTCCGGACAGCAGTTCAGAGTATCCAGCCTTTTTTGGAGTCGGCGGGAGGGGTCCTGGAAAGGGCGCCACTTGCCGACTCCATAGTTCTCCTGGGAGACTTCAGCGCTTACGTGGGCAATGACAGAGAAACCTGGCGGGGGTGATTGGGAGGCTCTGGGTGGGGGCGGGCTACCTGATGTAGCTAACGTCTGAGCGAGAGAATATCACACACTTAGCTTGGTTTATCTGGAACAGAGAAACATAGGCTATCAGAAAGCAGACACGCTGGCAACCGGAAGTGATGCAATAGGCTGACAGGAAGAGAGAGATGATGCGTTTGGGATCCCCGACAAGTCTGCATGTGCTTTGTGGACTCGGAGAAGGCTTTCGACCGGCATTATTTGCATGCCAATTGGATAAAAATGTACCGTGCTATGGTAAAAAGAAGATTTTGACCTTTCCATGACCTTGACCTTGACCTTTGACCCGATTGATCCCAAAATCTAATCAAATGGTCCCCGGATAATAACCAATCATCCCACCAAATTTCATGTGATTCAAGAAGAGTTTGACCTTTTTCATGACATTGACCTTGACCTTTGACCCGATCGATACCAAAATCTAATCAAATGGTCCCCGGATAATAACCAACCATCCCATCAGATTTCATGTGATTCGGTTAAAGACTTTTTTTGTTATGCGAGGAACACGCATACAAATAAATAAATAAATAAATACACAGCGATCAAAACAAATAAATAAACTAGAATGGGCACTCGGTAGAGTGCATACCTTCGCATATCACAAGCTTGGGCATTGACTTATGAACATTTTGGCATTAGTTGCATGCCAATTGGACAAAAATGTATCGTGCTATGGTAAAAAAAAGATTTTGACCTTTCCTTGACCTTGAACTTTGACCCGATTGATCCCAAAATCTAATCAAATGGTCCCCAGATAATAACCAATCATCCCACCAAATTCCATGTGATTCAAGAAGATTTGACCTGTTCATGACCTTTGACCTTGACCTTTGATCCGATCGATCCCAAAATCTAATCAACTGGTCCCCGGATAATAAACAATCATCCCACCAAATTTCGTGCGATTCGGTTCAATACTTTTTGAGTTCTGCGAAAGATTTTGACCTGTTCATGACCTTTGACCTTGACCTTTGACCCGATCGATCCCAAAATCTAATCAACTCGTCCCCGGAAAATAAACAATCATCCCACCAAATTGCATGCGATTCGGTTCAATACTTTTTGAGTTTTGCGAATAATACGCATACAAATAAATAAATAAATACAGAAATAAATAAATAAATAAATAAATACACAGCGATCAAAACAAATAAATAAACTAGAATGGGCACTCGGTAGAGCGCATACCTTCGCTTTAAAGACAGCAGAGACACACGCAGCCTGTGGCGGGGCATTCAGACCATCACAGACTATAAACCCACGCCACAGAACTGCGACAGCAACATCTCTCTGCTAAACAACCTCAACAGCTTCTTTGCCCGGTTTGAAGCACAGAACAGCACTCGTCCACACAAGACTCCGCCCCCTCCCCATGATCAGGTTCTGTGCCTGTCTGCTGCCAGCGTGAAGAGGACTCTCGTCTATCAACACCCACAAGGCAACAGGTCCAGACAACATCCCTGGTCGTGTGCTGAAGGACTGCAGAGGAGTTTAAGGGCGTCTTCACGGATGTCTTTAATACTTCTCTGAGACAAGCTGTTGTTCCATCATGCTTCAAGGTAACCACCATCATACCTGTGCCAAAGAAATCCACTCCGTCCTGCTTCAACGACTATCGTCCAGTGGCACTGACCCCCATAATCATGAAGTGCTTTGAACGACTAGTCATGTCGCATATCAAATCCATTCTCCCCCCCACTCTGGACCCTTTCCAGTTTGCATACCGGGCCAAACGGTCCACGGAGGATGCAATCTGCTCTGCTCTCCACCCAGCCCTCACCCACCTGGACAAAAAGACTCCTATGTAAGAATGCTGTTCATAGACTTTAGCTCAGCATTCAACACAATCATCCCACAACAACTAATCTGCAAACTTGACCAGCTGGGGCTCAACACCTCGCTGTGTAACTGGCTGCTGGACTTCCTGAGTGAGAGGCCACAAGCAGTACGTGTTGGCAACAACACCTCGAGCAGCATCACACTCAGCACAGGGGCCCCTCAGGGCTGTGTGCTCAGTCCTCTGCTCTTCACCTTGCTGACTCACGACTGCAAAACCAGCTACAGCACCAATCACATGGTCAAGTTTGCAGATGACACAACACTGATAGGTCTCATCACCAAGGATGACGAGACCCTCTACAGGAGGGAGGTCAACCTTCTGACCACGTGGTGCGGAGCCAACAACCTCCTGCTCAACAACAGCAAGACCAAAGAGATCGTTGTTGACTTCGCGAAAAGCCACACCCATCACCCACCACTGACCATCAACGGTGCGGACATTGAGCAGGTCAGCAGCACCAAATTCCTGGGGGTGGAAATCAGTGAGGACCTCTCGTGGACAGCAAACACTACATCGCTGGCAAAGAAAGCACAGAGGCGCCTCTACTTCCTCCGGAAACTGAGGAAAGCAGGGAGCCCCCCATCCATCATGTGCACCTTCTACCGCGGCACCATCGAGAGCATCCTGACCAACTGCATCACTGTGTGGGGCGGAAGCTGCACAAACCACAGCAGGAACGCCCTGCAGCGCATAGTGAAGGCAGCTGGAAGGATCATGGGTGCCTCACTCCCCCCCCTCCCATCCTTGCAGGACATATACAACACCCGCCTCACCCGCAAAGCGACCTCGATTGTGAGTGACCCCTGCCACCCCTCACACGGTCTCTTCAGCCTCCTGCCCTCTGGGAGGAGATACCGGAGCCTCCGGGCTCACACCGCCAGGCTGTCCAACAGCTTCATCCACCAGGCTGTCAGGAAGCTGAACTCTCTCCCCATCCTCCCACTCCGTCCCCTTTCAGACTCACATGTCTGAATGCTGCTAGCACAATTTATGTTGTCTATATGTTCACATGTTTCTTACTATTTTTGCACTTTATGTTGTCTATGCACTCTATGTTGTCTATATGTTCACATGTTTTTTACTATTTTTGCACTCTATGTTGTCTATATGTTGCACAATTCACTTTATGTTGGACAGAAGAGAAACGCAATTTCGATCTTCTGTATGTTTGCACATATGGAAAATTGACAAATAAAACTGACTTTGATCACAGGCTTGGGCATTGACTTATGAACATTTTGGCATTAGTTGCATGCCAATTGGACAAAAATGTATCGTGCTATGGTAAAAACAAGATTTTGACCTTTCCATGACCTTGACCTTGACCTTTGACCCGATTGATCCCAAAATCTAATCAAATGGTCCCCGGATAATAACCAATCATCCCACCAAATTCCATGTGATTCAAGAAGATTTGACCTGTTCATGACCTTTGACCTTGACCTTTGACCCGATCGATCCCAAAATCTAATCAACTGGTCCCCGGATAATAAACAATCATCCCACCAAATTTCATGCGATTCGGTTCAATAGTTTTTGAGTTCTGCGAAAGATTTTGACCTGTTCATGACCTTTGACCTTGACCTTTGACCCGATCGATCCCAAAATCTAATCAACTGGTCCCCGGATAATAAACAATCATCCCACCAAATTGCATGCGATTCGGTTCAATACTTTTTGAGTTTTGCGAATAACACGCATACAAATAAATAAATAAATAAATACACGGCGATCAAAACATAACCTTCCGGCATTTTCAATGCGAAGGTAATAAATACACGGCGATCAAAACATACATTTTCAATGCGAAGGTAAAGAAGCCTGCCTTTTTTCAATGATACAAAAAACATTGTTAAAATCAGGAACATCTTTTCTAAAAAACAATGCATAAAAAATAGTCCACACATTTGTTACTTCTAGACTCAAACGTATGTGTAAGACATAACGCATAACCATTCCAACGAGTGGAGAATAAACAAACAGATATCAGTCTCCACTGCAAAGCTTGAAATCCAATTGCTTGAATGTAATTATTCTCATAGATTATGATTAAATTCAAACGTTAAAGTTGTTAGTGAGCCAGAACAAAGTTAAAGGTATAACATACAATTAAATAAAAAAGATTGTAAACCTTTCAATAAATATTGTATGAAACATCTGCTCTTCTCTCCCATATTTTCTCTTGCTATATATTTTCCCTGACATTTCAGTCACTTTTTGCCTTACCCTGAGAAGTTAAAGTTTTAATCTTTCACCACCCTTAATTCTATTTGTTGTCTACCAGTTATGTTTTCCCGTATAAACACACTGTACAAAAATATAGACATCATTTATATTCTCTTATTTTTTTACAAAACATTTTGCTCTTTAATTGTCTCTGTTTGACACTCATACAGAGACAAGCAGTCAGGAACAGCAGCGCAATCACGTCAGAGCTCAGCACTCAACCATAGTCTGAGCAAACACAGGAGTCAACGGTCCTACTGTGTGTGTGTGTGTGTGTGTGTGTACTTGGTAGCACATGTAGGATGTGTGTGTATAGAGAAGCCAGCACACCATAGTTCCTTCCACAAATACTTTTAACTGTGATAATGCTTTACTAAAAGGGCAATTACTGATTAAGGCGTGTTTGTTTGTGTGTGTGTGTGTGTGTTTGTGTGTGGCAATTCCACTGAAATTAATATTGAGTAAATTGTTTCTTATCTAAGGACTGTCACCCTAAATGTGAGTGTGTTTGTGTGTGCGCGCAAGGGTAGGTGTGTGTGTGTGTGTGCGCTTGTGTGTGTGTGTTTGTGTGTGTGCTAGTGTGTGTTTTCTGACAGCAGAGCATGAGTCAAAGTGCTGTCCTCAGTGGGTCTGGATGCAGATTGAAGGCGGCAGCTGTTTCTTCCTCTCTCTCGACCCTGGGCTCAGACAGAAGCAATGGATGCCATGTGTACAGATGAACAGCGTTACAGAGTTACAACAGGATGCAGGAAGCAGGGGCAAGAAGTCAGGGGCCAGGGCCCAGGAGCCAGGACTAGCTTCAGAGAGAGCCAGGTCCAATGGACCCTGTGAGGCGAGAAGGCACAAAGACTCCGTGGAAGAAGTAGAGTTAGCAATGTGCAATATGAAGAGATGTGAAATCATCCATAATAAGAGAGAGAAGAGGAGAGAGGAGCTCAGAGTATCCAAAAACGAGGAGAGAGGTGCTCGGTGTATCCTCAAATGAGGAGAGAGGATCTCAGTGTATCCTCAAATGAGGAGAGAGGAGCTCAGTGTATCCTAAAACGAGGCGAGAGGAGCTCAGTGTATCCAAAAACGAGGCGAGAGGAGCTCAGTGTATCCTAAAACGAGGAGAGAGGAGCTCAGTGTATCCTAAAATGAGGAGAGAGGAGCTAAGTGTATCCTAAAACAAAGCGAGAGGAGCTCAGTGTATCCTAAAACGAGGCGAGAGGAGCTCAGTGTATCCTAAAACGAGGAGAGAGGAGCTCAGTGTATCCTAAAACGAGGAGAGAGGAGCTCAGTGTATCCTAAAACGAAGCGAGAGGAGCTCAGTGTATCCTAAAACGAGGTGAGAGGAGCTCAGTGTATCCTAAAACGAGGAGAGAGGAGCTCAGTGTATCCTAAAACGAAGCGAGAGGAGCTCAGTGTATCCTAAAACGAGGAGAGAGGAGCTCAGTGTATTCTAAAACGAGGCGAGAGGAGCTCAGTGTATCCTAAAACGAGGAGAGAGGAGCTCAGTGTATCCTAAAACGAGGAGAGAGGAGCTAAGTGTATCCTAAAACGAGGAGAGAGGAGCTCAGTGTATCCTAAAACGAGGCGAGAGGAGCTAAGTGTATCCTAAAACGAGGAGAGAGGAGCTCAGTGTATCCTAAAACGAGGAGAGAGGAGCTAAGTGTATCCTAAAACGAGGAGAGAGGAGCTCAGTGTATCCTAAAACGAGGAGAGAGGAGCTCAGTGTATCCTAAAACGAGGAGAGAGGTGCTCAGTGTATCCTAAGCGTCCCCCAGCAGCCTATCAGCCTATAGTAGCATCTCTAGGTCTGGACCAGGTGAACCTGATTCAGCCCTAACTATAAGACCATCAAGAGTCTTTGGCTCTCTTCGAAGGCGGTCGCATTTTCTCTCCCTCTCCTCCCCATGACCTTCCCTTCCCTGCTTGGCTCCTATCGTCATGTCTTGTCTTGTTTTATACTTGAGAGACTCTCTCCTCATCGCTCTTCGAACTAAAAACCATGGACCGATCAACTGATCATCTGATCAACTGGTCTCTCAACGCAATTGACACCGTCTTCTCGACGAGAAGCTTGGGTTCGGGGGAACCTGCCCGTCCTGCCGGGACGTTGCAGCTGGTTACACGATGGACGTGTCGTGTGCCTAGCAGCCCTTTCCGTGGAGGACGTAGATGACATCTACCTATTCGGAACTATGATTACAGGATTTCTGCTGTTTGGATTTGGCGTTGCCCTGGTTTATCGGAAAATTAAGGAAACGGTGACAGCCGTTAAAAGCCCCCTAAGGCTGCCCGACGAAATTGGATCGATTTGAAAAATGGGAGGAAAGTGGTGGAATAGTAGGTGCGCAAATTGGATGTAGCTGCTGGAAGACCAAACAATCCCAATCTTATCTGCTTTCGGCTCCCTCAACCAGAACGGGCCTTGGCCAAGGCCGTTACTGGAACAACAACTCCCCTGAAGATCGCTGAAGTGAGAACCTCTCTCATTCCCTTCCCCCTATCCACAGACACCTGTGGTTGTTTTCTCCCAGGACCTTTCAAGGCTATCTCCATGGCAACGACCATCTTGCGGACTGTGAACTCTGTCTGTTGTGGCCTGGGGGAGGACGACATACCAGGCCACGCACGCACAAACTTTCAACATACTGATATGCATTCACTACCCCCCTCCCCCCATCCCACGCCTTCGCCTGCTTCTTACCCCCAGTGTGACCGGACGGGGCTGTGGCTGGCGCCGTGAAAGGCTGCTGGACCAGCTGGCTGCTTGTCGGTGCTGGTTACCTTCTGCCCCCAATGGATGGGCTTAGATCACCCAGTTGTTGGATTACCTCCCCTCCCCCCTTCCTACTCGTTGCAAGTCATGTCTAAAATGTATGTGTTTATGTGCTAAGGTGTTTTTTTCCTGCTCCCACACTGTACCCCTCTCGGGGCATAGTCGGGGCGTTGGTGTTTTTTCTCGCCTTCTTCCCTCATGTTATGCTGTAATCTTTCATCCACCCTTTCTTGCAATTTCGATGCTTTTGTACCTGTACTCTGGCAAACGACAAATAAATCAAATCAAAAGAGGAAAGTCTACTATTGTAGCTCTCAATGTACTAGAATAGTACGTTGGCTGGTTGTGAGTAAGCTACCTCTTTCCGGGCCTCCTTCAGAGGTACGGAGTCTTCCCAGCTGTCGATGTGAACATATGCCTTATTAAGAATATCCCATAGCTGAGAGAGTGCATTTCATTGCTTCGGCATCAGTGTCTTTACACATCGTTGTGTTTGTGTCTGATTGTATCAACGGCAGCCGAGTAAAGGTTAGCGTCGCCGACGGCGAGGAGGAAGAGTGACAGGAAACATTTAAACAGCCTGATAAACACACAGCGCCGCCGCTGTCAATGCATGTCACTTGGCATTACACATACACATGGAGCCGACAGGTTCCATAAATACAGATATCGGGACTAATGTGAGCATGTGTATGAACACACACACACACACACACACGCACACACAGATTGAAGTCCATCGCTTGTCTTTCTGTTCAGGTGCCTTTCAGAGTTTATTTAGTCTGTGATTCTTGTATCTCCACGCTGTCAGGACAATATGACAGCTAGACTTTACTGATAACCAGCGATATCAGGAGAGAACAACACACCCCTCTAATGGACCTACTGTGTGTGTGTGTGCTCAAATTTCATAGCCATATTATTACACCTTTCTTTTCCTTCAAGGAGTAAATTCAATTCTATCTCGCCGCTAACTACATTATTTGTTCCTTTGTATTAAAAATCTATTGCAATCTGTCTCTCATAGCCTCTTTTAATATAATTATCTCAACAATTAACAACACATGCTCTCAAGGAAAAGTACTATACACACTAAAGAGAAGAACAATCAAAAGAAAACCTTTGTCATTACTCTTTTAACGTGAATGCAAAGTGAGGTATGTTTTGTATACAAAGACAACAGGGTACAAACTATCTTTTTTCTACTCCACTAGATTTCCTAGTGAGAATCAAAAAGTATGTCTTCCACAATACTGTGAACAAAGAGGTTTCTAACCAGTCCAGCACTGTGGCACTATCCTTCATGAGAAATTAAATCAGTCAAAACTGAGATGAATATGTGTTTTTCTGTTTGTTTGATTGATTGATCAGGGCCCAGAAAGAGTCTGTATTAAGTTGCTTTGCATTGAGCATGCTATGAAGTCTTCCCTCCAGGTTAGGTCCACTGATGTAATGTGTGTTGAAGTCGTCAATCATGTTCGGCAGTGATAGCCTGCTTTGTCTTTGTGTAATACCTGGAGAGCGAGGAAGAGATCACAAAATGAAACCATGACAGCCCAGAGCGTCGCAGGTTATTGTGCCAATGCCTCTTCCTTTGTGTGCTGACATAGTACGTTCCTATTTTATTATTATTTCATTTCCAGTCCTTCATTTATAAAAGAAGTTCATAACCACCGGGGATGCTGACGCCTGTAACCGTAGTAACGGCTATAGGTAGCCGCTGACTGAGTTTCAACTATACACTGAAAATAGATGGACATGACAGCTCTCCAAAAGTGAAGTCAAAGAATCTTGATGCCCCCTGGTGGCTCGCTGCAGTATAGGTCATAAATCATGCTCGGGACATGAGCTAACTACGTTATTTAACACTCCGTGTAATTCATGCATTCACACAGTGATGGCAGAGTCACCGGCCCACACCGACACGTATTCCCCAATTGTTTCCCCCAAAGATTTTCACATGTTCCTTTTTCTGACAAGTTTGGTTTTAATTTAAAAGAGGGTGCAATGTCATGATTTACAGCAAATCTTTGTTTAAATCATGAATCATGGAAAAATCATCCCCCTCCCATCCTTTGGAGCGGGTTAGTGGTTATACGCCTGTGTCACACGCATTTGGGAACACACAACGTGGAAGGCTGACACTGTCAATCCGCAGACTAATGCTAGCATTGCACAAGAGAAATTTCAAAACGACACACTTCATACGCCAGCCGACACACACAACTGTGTCCACAAATGCCTTCCTCTCTGGAGTGAAATGTGCCAGTCCAGAGTGGAGTGGAAAAGAAGATCATCCCTTCCATTGGAAGCGTAACAACCGTAAAACCATTTACAACTAGAATGGGCGCTCGGTAGAGCGCATACCTTCGCATATCACAAGATTGGGCATTGAATTATGAACATTTTGGCATTAGTTGCATGCCAATTGGATACAAATTGACCGTGCTATGGTAACAAGAAGATGTTGACCTTTCCATGACCTTGACGTTGACCTTTGACCCGATTGATCCCAAAATATAATCTAATGGTCCCCGGATAATAAACAATCATCCCACCAAATTTCATGCGATTCAAGAAGATTTTGACCTTTTCATGACATTGACCTTGACCTTTGACCCGATCGATCCCAAAATCTAATCAAATGGTCCCCGGACCACCACTAGGAGACACCGATACAAACCACAAGGGAACACCAATACAAACCATGAGGGAACACCAATACAAACCATGAGGGAACACCAATAAAAACTTCTAGGAAACATAGATACAACATACTAGGGAACACTGATATAGACAACGAGGAAACACTTGCAGCAATAGAAACATTTACCCAAATCCACCAGTTTAAGTTTTGGATATAAATTGTATATAAATGATGAACAGAGGAACATTTGCTGTATCAGTATAGTTTACAGTTTATGTTTCCTGTAGTGTACGTTTATGATTTGTTCTTATATAAAATTCAAGCAGGACCCATTAGTATCCCAGATGGTTGTTTACAGCAGACCACTGCTCCTAATGCTTATAATGGGTTAATTACAATGCACACATTCCAGGTGTGTACCTGTATGTATATGACAAAAATAAAAATAAAAATATATATATACATTATTATTCATTTACTCTAGAAGGACATTTTAAAACACTCTTGGAATCCTTTTAAAAACACTTTGGTTTTCTTTCTCTGAGTCTACTTTAAGTCTTTAGATCTACGTATGCCTCTCACTCTCCCTTTGTTCTCTCTGAAGATCCTCAAATATTTTGTAACTGTCCTCCCGGGATGAAATCTCTTCACAGGCTCTACAGGGGCTTGTTGTGTGTAGGTGTGTGTGATTGTGACTATGCATGTATTTCTATTATTTGTGTATGAGTGTATGCATGTGCGTAAGTTCTTGCAATACAGTCGAAAAGGACCAAATGGTCAATGACGCTCTCGCCAGTGAGTGAGTCTGTGTGTGTGTATGTGTGTGTGTGTGTGTGTATTCAGATGTGACTCCATATTTTTCATGGCGACAGTTATGAGGTCATAATGATGATGGATTCTCCAGCCTTGTGTGGTGGTAAACTTTGTTTCACCTGAACATACACAACTCTCATCTCAATAATCAGATTTGAGCATGTGCCTGTAGAGAATGTGTCCTTTGATGCAAGCAGTGAGAACAAACGGTCAAAGATAGGAAATAGGAGGCTTGGATGTTGTCAAATACAGAAGATGTGAGGTAATGTATTCCTTTATTCCTATTGTTTTATGTTGGTGACATCTATTATGCGTATAGGTGACATAATCACGGGGCCTTATATCACATAATTTTCATATTCTTACCTAAAATCTCTTATTTTTCTTTGAGGTAATTTATGTAGATGATCCAAGTCTAATTTACCCAAAATATAGTATACAAAATTTGTGAATTCCTATATTATATTATTTCAATATAAAAGACTTTTGTAATTTTGTAAAATGTATGTAATCTTATAAAATATACTAAACTATACATTTGGAAATCTGCTAAACATTTTAATTAATAAAACATCCGAAAAATGTTAATGTCCAAGTTGTGAATGGAATATGCAGAATTCAATTCAAT
The DNA here is from genome assembly GCF_029220125.1 of Pseudoliparis swirei. NCBI lineage: Eukaryota > Metazoa > Chordata > Actinopteri > Perciformes > Liparidae > Pseudoliparis > Pseudoliparis swirei. The sequence goes on along the minus strand of NC_079410.1, from coordinate 170,092 downwards.
TCAGTTTAATTTATATAACCCAATATCACAAATATATATATATATATATAAATTTCCCTAAAAGGGCTTTACAATCTGTACACATATGACATCCCTGTAACATCAGGAAGTTGCAGGTCATCCATGTTTATGCTTGAATTTTAGCGAGCTGGTTGGTCTCCTCTGGTTTGATCGATACCATGCATTGCATAACAGAGAGGATCTAATGTAAAGTTAAATGATTTTACATCTAGTGTGATAACCTTTTTTTGCCATGGATATTGTCTATATATTTGGATATGTGTTACCTAAAGTGACTTATCGTTGACCAGAACCAGAGCCAGGCTACACATATTCTGCTGTGTACAATGAAGTTCATACATGAGGCGGTCGCTTCTTATTTGGTTGACGCTCGAGCTGCAAGTCCTGATTTTCACAGTCACAGATAATGACATCCTTTATATTGAAGTAACTTTTCATGGGTCACTTTTTTATGAAATGCACATTTTGTGGTTTTCCAGCTGCCTGTAATGAGATAATACGCAGGAGGTTTCCAGTACGGCCAATCGGAGTCTGCAGCTAAGGAGGCAGCCGGGAAGATTACCGCCTGAACTCGATGGAGACGGAAGAGGATCAGATGCACTCATGTTTTATTTGGTAAGCACAAAGGAGAGAGCAGATGTCGTGGACGTCACTGTTGATCTGACGTGTGTGGAGGCTGGAGTGCATGACCAAGTGTCCTTCGGCAAGACACAGATGTGTCATCGGTGTATGAATGTTTACATTCTCATGGGCAGGCGGGACCTTGAATGTCAGTGTCACTATTCATCTGGTGTGTGAAAGGGTGAAGGTTTGTAACAGTTTAGCTCCACACCTTCCTTGTATTGGTTGTTTTCATCCTGTCTGCCTGTTTCACTAACTCTCATGTCGTTCCAGATCCTGCTTCCCACCTCGTCAGTCCAACTCCCTTCACCTGCCTCTGATCACTCCCTCGTTAGTCCCTCATTCCCTTCACCTGGTCCTCATGCCTGTCTCACCTGTTGCGCATTCCCTCGTTAGTCCCTGTCTCCTGTCTCCTGAGTTGTGCTATTGGGTCCACCCTAATACTCCCATGACAAGGTTGGCACTACTTTAAGTCAATTCAGTTTATTTTGTATAGCTCAATATTCACAAATTACAAATTGGCCTCAGTGGGCTTTACAATCTGTACACATACGACATCCCTGACCTTTGACCTCACATCGGATCAGGAAAAACTCCCAAGAAATAGTAAATACTCTTTCACGGGGGAAAAAGTGAAGAAACCTTCAGGGGAGCAACAGATGAGGATCCCTCTCCAGGATGGACTGAAGAATAGATGTCATGTGACCAGAAGGAAGACTGCTTCTTCCCGTCGGAGCCCATTCGGACAGAATGCCACCAAATGTATGAAACAGAGGCGGCAGAAAGACATTTCCGATCTCATTTAACGCCCCAGGTTTAGCTGTAGACCGAGGCTACTGGTCTATACAGTAGTCCCAGTCCAGGTCAAAGGTCAACAGGTCACTACTTTGACAAGCCGCTGTATGAATCCTCTTTGAGTTTCACTTATGATCTTATCAGGACCTTTATTAAACTCCTAGCAAACATCGGGGAGATCATTTTTCCAATTTCCTATCAATGAAGGCTCTATATCGATGTATAGACATTTCTTTTCTAACAGTACAGTCTTTAAATAATGGCTATATAGACGTTCAATAATAATAATACAATTAATATTACATTGACGTAGAATGTAAAAGAACGCAGAGTCTGGAGCCTGGCGTTATATTATTATGAATCTTATCTTGAATGAGGTCAATAATACGATGTATTTTACAGTAACTTGTCCCTTTTTTCATAACCGTACAGACCGTACAAAGGCCCTTCAGCCATTTTAATATACATATTATCGATGTCCTACTTCACATTTCAATTTCTTCTTCTTCTAAAATGTTGTATTTTGTCATTGATGAGTTGAATTCATCCATAATACTGATGTATTTGGCTTATATCTTTTGTTTCTTTTATTTGATATACGATACAATGCTAATTCCCTAATCTTGAATTTTAAACGTTTCTATTTATCTATATGACGCCAAATATTTACCTGTCATCAAATTGCAAAATGAATCATCATAAAAAAAAATGAGTATTACATTTCCAATACCCCCTGAATTACATTTCTGTTGTTTTGTTCATACAAAATGGATTCAATACATTTGTGATGAGACAGTGGGGCGTTATTATGTGAGGATTCTGAGACTACACAACAAGAGGGAGGTATAAAACCATGAGCCAATCGTTTATTGCAAAGTCAACTCTTTCATATTAGAATTTAAGAAGTGCCAAACATCAATCACTGAACGTTTTAATGAAATATAAATGCAGTAACTGCTGGACGGTTCTTGCAGGTAATCAATAAGATCACCTGGAGCATTATTATACTCTCCTTCAGAGATTAAAACATAATCTTTGTCTCAGATGCATTTCTATATAAATGACAAACTATGTCTAATATTAAGAACAGGATTATTTATTTGCATGTCTACCCACATGTAGAATGAATGACTCAACAATGTCTTCTTTCAACAATCAGCCGGATGGTGACACCTGCTGATCGTTGAGAGTTATGACAAACGTTGGTCGCCCAGTCGTACCACTACGACAACTAAGTGAGTCTGTTGTAAGAATATCATGTCTGTATTTATCATATCCACATTATGCTGGCATGACATGAATATATATTACATTTTTTGAATACAAATAGAATTAACTAATACATTCTAATAAAGCTAGATAGCTATATATATATATATATATGGATGGATGGATGGATGGATGGATGGATAGATAGATAGATAGATTTTGCCCCACTAGAGAGCTTGTAGTACCATATTACCCCACTAGAGAGCTTGTAGTACCATATTACCCCACTAGAGAGCTTGTAGTACCATATTACCCCACTAGAGAGCTTGTAGTACCATATCGCCCCACTAGAGAACCTGTAGTACCATATTACCCCACTAGAGAGCTTGTAGTACCATATTACCCCACTAGAGAGCTTGTAGTACCATATCGCCCCACTAGAGAGCCTGTAGTACCATATTGCCCCACTAGAGAGCTTGTAGTACCATATTACCCCACTAGAGAGCTTGTAGTACCATATTACCCCACTAGAGAGCTTGTAGTACCATATCGCCCCACTAGAGAACCTGTAGTACCATATTACCCCACTAGAGAGCTTGTAGTACCATATTGCCCCACTAGAGAGCTTGTAGTACCATATTGTCCCACTAGAGAGCTTGTAGTACCATATCGCCCCACTAGAGAGCCTGTAGTACCATATTGCCCCACTAGAGAGCTGCCTCACTAAATGCGGGGCTACTTGTGGTTCCTAGAGTCTTAAAAAGTAGGAGGAGCCAGAGCCTTCAGGTATCAAGCTCCTCCTCTTTTATGGAACCAGCTCCACCTTCAGTCCTGGAGGCAGACTCAGTCCCCTCATGTAGACTGAAGACTTTCCTCTTGATGGTCTTATAGTTACACCTGAACCAGGTTCACCTGGTCCCGCCCCTAGAGATGCTGCTATAGGCTGATCGGCTGCTGGGGGACGTCTAGGATACACTGAGCACCTCTCTCCTCTTCTCTCTCTCCTTATGGATGAATGTACATCTCTCCATCACACATTACTAACTCTGCTTCCTCCCAGAGTCTTTGTCACTCCACATCTCAGAGGGTCCATTGGACCTGGCTGGGTCTGGTGCCTCCTGCGTGGTGGGCCGGCCTACTGCCATGACCCTGCTGATGCACCGCGCCCACTCCTCCTCTCTACCTCCATCTGCCTGATGGATCGTGGAGGTCTGGATCGTGGTCCATGCCTACTACCAACTATTCATACTCTGTCATACTCATTGAATGTGCTGTAACTCTGTAATGATTCCTTCTGGTCACATGACATCTATTCTTATGTCCATCCTGGAGAGGGATCCTCCTCTGTTGCTCTCCTGAAGGTTTCTTCCTTATTTGGGGAGTTTTAACTGATCTAATGCAAGGTCAAAGGTCAGGGATGTCATATGTGTACAGATTGTAAAGCCCTCCTAGGATAATTCATAATTTGTGATATTGGGCTATATAATATAAAAGAAACTGAATTGAATGAAGTAGGAAAGCTGACCAAATCAAAATGAATGAACACAATTAGACTTTATTTCATGAATAATTATGCAAAACAATAAATACACAATTGAATGTTTGTTTGTCTTATTCTCCAAACGTTGACAGAGGCCACTGAATGCAGTCGAGTTCTTCATCCTGCTCATGGCTCCAGATGTGATGGAGACGTGCTTCCTGTGCGACTGAGGTCTAGCTGAGGGATGCACGGCATGAGAATATAATGGCTACGTTCTAGTGGAGCCACACACCACGGGGAGTGTGTTGCCCTTATGTAATAGCATGCTGAGGATGATTTCACACTGGAGAGATGAAATGACGGGCATGATCCAACAACAAGCTTACTCTGTATATCTCAAAGAAATATGGAAAGAGGGAGGGGAGATTATGCTAAACCGCAGCGTTGGCTTCATAAAGAAGTTCAGGTAACAGATGTTGGTAAGCTACTTAATGAACGGTCCGGGTGGATAGAGGCGTTGGATTGGCTAGCCCCTGGACTCCAGAGATCTGCAGGAAGAGACGCAGAGAGTTATGCTGCATGCCAGTAAACGATACCACAAAAACATTCTATTTATTGTGTCAAATGGAGAAACATTTAATCAAAACATAGTTCATTTGTAAAAAAAAAAAGAATTTTGGATTGAACTTTTTTAACGTTGCTGCATTCACACCAAAAGTGTTGTGAATATTGTATAATATTATATATATTCGCAATGCTTTACTCGCCCGACTATTTGTGATTTTTTCCCGCGTCATTCGCGCTGGAGAGGGGGCGGGGCTTATCTCTGTTGCTTTACTCCGTGGAAACAGTTATCATCTCCTTCATCCACCATGGAAGAAATAACCACTAGAGTTCTGCTTTCTACTCATTGTGGACATCCCACAAACGCCAGAACATCAAATGCCCTCCTCTTTGGGTTCATAACATTAATATCATATATAGATATAAACATATACATATATGTATATATTTTATACATAACATCACCCGTTGAAGCAGCGGCGGTGATGTTTATGTAAAACTAATCATCAAATGTCCTTCCTGCAAACCCCGCCTCCAAAGTTCATACGCACTAACCCCGACCAGGACCTTTTTGGGGATTGAAATTTCCCTGAAATTAACATGCGATCATATCGTGATGCAGGTGATCTGAAGAACGCCCCGTCACAGCACGTGGGATTACACGTGCGTGACGTTAGCAGTGGCGACTCACGAGTAGCTGGTGTGCTGCTGCCGTCTCCGGGCGCTCCTCATCTTCTCAAAGCGAGCCTCCATTTCCTCCAGGACCTTGGGCGTGTAGCGGACCACCAGCTTGACCGAACCCTGGGCGGCCTTCAGCAGCTCCACGGCCTTCTCATGGTGCTCCCCCTCCACGCTCTGCACGGACACCAACAAAGAAGAGTCCGCATGCCCAGAGCAGCCGTTCCAACCCGGTGACGACAACGGCTGCTGACAAGGGTCACCGCACGACCCCCGGAGAGCTGTGGCAGAGATCTCTGAGATCCCCTTCCTCTCTGAGATCCCCTTCCTCTCTAACTTCCCCTTCCTATCTAAGACCCCCTTCCTCTCTAACTTCCCCTTCCTCTCTAAGATCCCCTTGTTAGACCTTAGTGCTGATAGAGGACTCATCTCTGTACTGGTCTTGTTAGACCTTAGTGCTGAATAGAGGACTCATCTCTGTACTGGTCTTGTTAGACCTTAGTGCTGATAAAGGACTCATCTCTGTACTGGTCTTGTTAGACCTTAGTGCTGATAGAGGACTCATCTCTGTACTGGTCTTGTTAGACCTTAGTGCTGATAAAGGACTCATCTCTGTACTGGTCTTGTTAGACCTTAGTGCTGATAAAGGACTCATCTCTGTACTGGTCTTGTTAGACCTTAGTGCTGATAGAGGACTCCTCTCTGTACTGGTCTTGTTAGACCTTAGTGCTGATAAAGGACTCATCTCTGTACTGGTCTTGTTATACCTTAGTGCTGATAGAGGACTCCTCTCTGTACTGGTCTTGTTAGACCTTAGTGCTGATAGAGGACTCATCTCTGTACTGGTCTTGTTAGACCTTAGTGCTGATAGAGGACTCCTCTCTGTACTGGTCTTGTTAGACCTTAGTGCTGATAAAGGACTCATCTCTGTACTGCTCTTGTTAGACCTTAGTGCTGATAGAGGACTCATCTCTGTACTGGTCTTGTTAGACCTTAGTGCTGAATAGAGGACTCATCTCTGTACTGGTCTTGTTAGACCTTAGTGCTGATAAAGGACTCATCTCTGTACTGGTCTTGTTAGACCTTAGTGATGCATTCAACACTCTTGATCATGACATCATATTATATATTAACATCTATAACTTCAAGTATTGGTAAAGTAAGAGTGAATTTTCATTTGAGTTTCTTTATACAAGCCGTCATTAAAATGAACGTGTGAAGCTCCTCCCAGTGGGCGGGGCCGAGCTCCTCACCACTCCGTTGACGGACAGCAGCTGGTCTCCTCTCTTCAGCCCTCCCTGGCGGTCGGCCACGCCCCCAGGGATCACCCTGGAGATGTAGATGGGGGAGTTCTGCTCTTTGCCCCCCATGATGTTGAAGCCCAGACCTTCTTCTGTCTTGGGCAGCTCCACCACCCTCGGGTGGGCGTGGCCCTCGCTGGCTGCAAAGGCTGCCACGGTGGCCTGTTCAAGAAGGCAAGCGTATGGACTCAATGGCAGATCCTATGATGTCATCACGAGCAGCACTTTAATGACCTTCTGTCCGTCTTCAAACAATGTCACGGACATCCAAACAGCTTGTGTTTGCTGTCATGCTTCCTCCTGTTCATACTGGTTATGAACTGGTTATTGTGGTTAAGTGACAACAGACAAAAAAGTAAATATGGAGCTTCCCGAAGAGGAAGCAACGGGTTTCAATGTACATGTGGGCACATGAGTGTTGCTTTAAGACAGCTAAAAAAAAAAAAAGGCAATGTGTAAAGGTGCGTTCACACCAAAACGCGTGAGTTTACTCGCTCGGCCATTTTGCCGTGTTCTCGCCATAAGCGTTGCGATGCTCCGCGAGGGGCGGGGCTTATCTCCGTGTCTCGTCTCCGTAAAGACCGTTATCATCTCCTTCATCCACCAGAATAACTAACCACTAGTTCTGCTTTATATTTGTTGTGGACATCCCACACACTAACGCCCTCGTGTTTGGGTTCATGACATTATATCATATATATATATATATATATTTATACATGACATCACCCGTAGGCTCACTCAGCTCGGTCACTTTCACCGATGAAGTTACTGTTACGTCTGAAAGACTTCCGCTTCCAGCGCTACAAGAGCGGAACATCTAAACGCTGTTATTGTGTTCATAACATTATAATATCTAATATATGTTATTGTGTTCATAACATTATAATATCTAATATATGTTATTGTGTTCATAACATTATTATATATAACATGTTAATGTGTTCATAACATTATATTATATAATATATGTTATTGTGCTCATAACATTATAATATATAATATATGTTATTGTGTTCATAACATTATAATATATAATATGTTAATGTGTTCATAAAATTATTATATATAATATATGTTATTGTGTTCATAACATTATAATATATAATATGTTAATGTGTTCATAACATTATTATATATAATATATGTTATTGTGCTCATAACATTATAATATATAATATATGTTATTGTGTTCATAACATTATAATATATAATATATGTTACTGTGTTCATAACATTATAATATATAATATATGTTATTGTGTTCATAACATTATAATATATAATATATGTTATTGTGTTCATAACATTATATTATATAATATATGTTATTGTGTTCATAACATTATAATATATAATATATGTTATTGTGTTCATAACATTATAATATATAATATATGTTACTGTGTTCATAACATTATAATATATAATATATGTTATTGTCTTCATAACATTATAATATATAATATATGTTATTGTGTTCATAACATTATAATATCTAATATATGTTACTGTGTTCATAACATTATAATATATAATATGTTATTGTGTTCATAACATTATAATATATAATATATGTTATTGTGTTCATAACATTATAATATATAATATATGTTACTGTGTTCATAACATTATAATATCTAATATGTTACTGTGTTCATAACATTATAATATATAATATATGTTATTGTGTTCATAACATTATAATATATAATATATGTTATTGTGTTCATAACATTATATTATATAATATATGTTATTGTGCTCATAACATTATAATATATAATATATGTTATTGTGTTCATAACATTATATTATATAATATATGTTATTGTGTTCATAACATTATATTATATAATATATGTTATTGTGCTCATAACATTATAATATATAATATATGTTCCTGTGTTCATAACATTATAATATATAATATGTTATTGTGTTCATAACATTATAATATATAATATATGTTATTGTGTTCATAACATTATAATATATAATATATGTTACTGTGTTCATAACATTATAATATCTAATATGTTATTGTGTTCATAACATTATAATATATAATATATGTTATTGTGTTCATAACATTATAATATCTAATATATGTTACTGTGTTCATAACATTATAATATATAATATATGTTATTGTCTTCATAACATTATAATATATAATATATGTTATTGTGTTCATAACATTATAATATCTAATATATATTACTGTGTTCATAACATTATAATATATAATATGTTATTGTGTTCATAACATTATAATATATAATATATGTTATTGTGTTCATAACATTATAATATATAATATATGTTACTGTGTTCATAACATTATAATATATAATATGTTACTGTGTTCATAACATTATAATTAGGGCTGTGAAACGATTACAATTTTTAATCAGGTTAATCACAGGTTTCTGTGGATTAATCATGATTAATCCCATATATACATTCAGGGTTTTTCCTGGGTCAAAATGGGTCTTCGGTGCTCCCAAAACATTATAATATATAATATATGTTATTGTGTTCATAACATTATATAATATAATATATGTTATTGTGCTCATAACATTATAATATATAATATGTTATTGTGTTCACAACATTATATTATATAATATATGTTATTGTGTTCATAACATTATATTATATAATTAGTGCTGTGAAAAATAACGCGTTAACTCAGTTAATTCAATTACAGGTTTAACTAGTTTTTTTTTTTTAACGCATTTAACGCATGCGCAGAATGAGCTTCCAATCCGTCTGTTGTTGGTCGTCGGGACGAAAAAAAAGTCACTTGCAAAATGAGCTTCCAATACACCACTTCAATCTGAACTATGTCCGCTCTCATGCAGACGGTCCGTTCATCGGTAATGATCCTTCCGCAGGTTCACCTACGGAAACCTTGTTACGACTTTTACTTCCTGTAGATCAGGGGTCTCAACACGTCGATCGCGGCGTAGTGTTGGTAGATCGCATGACATTAAAAAGATTGGCCCACCCCCTGACATGTTCTCTAGAGCACGTCTTTGTTCTTTTATTAAACTAAACGTCTGTTGTTGATCGTATCTCCACAGCAGCATGTCATTTCTGTCTCTTCGCGTTGCGTTAACACTTATCGATCTCCGTCTCGCGTGCCACAGAGCTCTGTGCGTGCGCATCGGGACCGAGCAAAAAAAAGTCACTTGTCAATCTGTCCACCTGTCCGGGCCGGTGAGGTTTCAGCTTTGCAGCGGTGTCCCCGCCGTCCCTTTCATCACGGCCCAGTTCATGAAGAAAACCCACACAGTCAGTTTGCCTCAGCAGCTGCTAGAGGAAGACTAGAGGCCTTTAGATTGTATCATGGTGGAGTTAATGGTTGACAAACAAGAGAAAAATGTTCTGTTTAACCCTCCTGTTACCTTTACATTTACTAACATATTTTACCCTCGGGGTCAATTTGACCCCAGTAATTAAAACCTCCAGAAAATTATTAGAATTAATATTGCTTCCCAAGTTTAAGTGTGAAGTACTTTATGTTTGTTTATTGACTACCTAAATAGCCCTTTAAATAAATAAAAAAGTTGATATTTCTTATATGTTTGACAGTGAAAAACAGCCTGGGGTCAAATTGACCCCAAAGAACACCGACATTAAACATTGAATGGGGTCAAATTGACCCGAAAGGTAACAGGAGGGTTAAACATTCTGTTTAGGATGAAGATGTATTAATGTTCCATATGGAAGAAAACTGCTAAATAACTGCTGAGTTGCAGCACCATTGTATAGAAGAATGTATAAATGTATATATCCGTCTTTTGTCATAAATCTCTATGTTCTCACAAAATATACCGAGAATATCGGTAATATGTGATTAATCATGATTAATCCACAAAAACCTGTGATTAACCCGATTAAAATTTTTAATCGTTTCACAGCCCTATATATAATATGTTATTGTGCTCATAACATTATAATATATAATATATGTTTTTGTGTTCATAACATTATATTATATAATATATGTTATTGTGTTCATAACATTATAATATATAATATATGTTACTGTGTTCATAACATTATAATATCTAATATGTTACTGTGTTCATAACATTATAATTAGGGCTGTGAAACGATTACAATTTTTAATCAGGTTAATCACAGGTTTCTGTGGATTAATCATGATTAATCCCATATATACATTCAGGGTTTTTCCTGGGTCAAAATGGGTCTTCGGTGCTCCCAAAACATTATAATATATAATATATGTTATTGTGTTCATAACATTATATTATATAATATATGTTATTGTGCTCATAACATTATAATATATAATATATGTTATTGTGTTCATAACATTATATTATATAATATATGTTATTGTGTTCATAACATTATATTATATAATTAGTGCTGTGAAAAATAACGCGTTAACTCAGTTAATTCAATTACAGGTTTAACTAGTTGTTGTTTTTTTACGCATTTAACGCATGCGCAGAATGAGCTTCCAATCCGTCTGTTGTTGGTCGTCAGGACGAAAAAAAAATCACTTGCAAAATGAGCTTCCAATACACCACTTCAATCTGAACTATGTCCGCTCTCATGCAGACGGTCGTGCTGTTCATCGGTAATGATCCTTCCGCAGGTTCACCTACGGAAACCTTGTTACGACTTTTACTTCCTGTAGATCAGGGGTCTCAACACGTCGATCGCGACCTGCCAGTCGATCGCGGCGTAGTGTTGGTAGATCGCATGACATTAAAAAGATTGGCCCGCCCCCTGACATGTTCTCTATAGCACGTCTTTGTTCTTTTATTAAACTAAACGTCTGTTGTTGATCGTATCTCCACAGCAGCACGTCATTTCTGTCTCTTCGCGTTGCGTTAACACTTATCGATCTCCGTCTCGCGTGCCACAGAGCTCCGTGCGTGCGCATCGGGACCGAGCAAAAAAAAAGTCACTTGTCAATCTGTCCACCTGTCCGTGTCCGGGCCGGTGAGGTTTCAGCTTTGCAGCGGTGTCCCCGCCGTCCCTTTCATCACGGCCCAGTTCATGAAGAAAACCCACACAGTCAGTTTGCCTCAGCAGCTGCTAGAGGAAGACTAGAGGCCTTTAGATTGTATCATGGTGGAGTTAATGGTTGACAAACAAGAGAAAAATGTTCTGTTTAACCCTCCTGTTACCTTTACATTTACTAACATATTTTACCCTCGGGGTCAATTTGACCCCAGTAATTAAAACCTCCAGAAAATTATTAGAATTAATATTGCTTCCCAAGCTTAAGTGTGAAGTACTTTATGTTTGTTTATTGACTACCTAAATAGCCCTTTAAATAAATAAAAAAGTTGATATTTCTTATATGTTTGACAGTGAAAAACAGCCTGGGGTCAAATTGACCCCAAAGAACACCGACATTAAACATTGAATGGGGTCAAATTGACCCGAAAGGTAACAGGAGGGTTAAACATTCTGTTTAGGATGAAGATGTATTAATGTTCCATATGGAAGAAAACTGCTAAATAACTGCTGAGTTGCAGCACCATTGTATAGAAGAATGTATAAATGTATATATCCGTCTTTTGTCATAAATCTCTATGTTCTCACAAAATATACCGAGAATATCGGTAATATGTGATTAATCATGATTAATCCACAAAAACCTGTGATTAACCCGATTAAAATTTTTAATCGTTTCACAGCCCTATATATAATATGTTATTGTGCTCATAACATTATAATATATAATATATGTTTTTGTGTTCATAACATTATATTATATAATATATGTTATTGTGTTCATAACATTATAATATATGTTACTGTGTTCATAACATTAGAATATATAATATATGTTATTGTGCTCATAACATTATAATATATAATATATGTTATTGTGTTCATAACATTATAATATAGTTATTGTGTTCATAACATTATAATATATAATATATGTTATTGTATTCATAACATTATAATATATAATGTTATTGTGTTCTTAACATTATAATATATGTTATTGTGTTCATAACATTATAATATATAATGTTATTGTGTTCATTACATTATTATATATAATACATGTTATTGTGTTCATAACATTATAATATGTAATATATGTTATAGTGTTCATAACATTATAATATATAATATGTTATTGTGCTCATAACATTATAATATATAATATATGTTATTGTGTTCATAACATTATAATATATAATATATGTTATTGTGTTCATAACATTATAATATAGTTATTGTGTTCATAACATTATAATATATAATATATGTTATTGTATTCATAACATTATAATATATAATGTTATTGTGTTCTTAACATTATAATATATAATATATGTTATTGTGTTCATAACATTATAATATATAATGTTATTGTGTTCATTACATTATTATATATAATACATGTTATTGTGTTCATAACATTATAATATGTAATATATGTTATAGTGTTCATAACATTATAATATATAATATGTTATTGTGCTCATAACATTATAATATATAATATATGTTATTGTGTTCATAACATTATAATATATAATATATGTTACTGTGTTCATAACATTATAATATATAATATATGTTACTGTGTTCATAACATTATAATATGTAATATATGTTATTGTGCTCATAACATTATAATATATAATATATGTTATTGTGTTCATAACATTATAATATATAATATATGTTACTGTGTTCATAACATTATAATATGTAATATATGTTATTGTGTTCATAACATTATTATATATAATATATGTTATTGTGTTCATAACATTATTATCCGTCTTGTTCTGATTCAACAGCGGCGGGACAGCGATGACGCGCGGAGCAACTCGAGAGCTGATTGGCCCGAGTTGCGAGATGACACCTCAAAGTTTAAATATTTCAACATTGCATCGCCCCAAACGTGCCGCCCGGAAAAATATCGCGTCTATCGCAGCCACACGCGTCTGTACGTTGACTTTTCATGGGATTCGGTCGCGCGAACAAATCTCATCGCTTTTGGTGTGAACGCACCTTTAGTGAGCTTTATTATAAAAACCCTCTCCAGCCAGAGGCTGCCTTTAACGCAGCATTAACAAGTGACATGTATTCAATCAATATCGGCAGCTATTTCAAGGCGGCAGCCCCCAATTTCTGAGAAATGCATCCCCAGAGCGCAGTGTCACACCTCTACACGAGTATACGTGTTAATCTACAATTATTAATTTGCTTGTCATACCTTGGCCGTTGCCTGCGCTCGCACCTCCGGTCCTCCAACAATGTCGAGAGTGTCGTACAGCTGCTCATAAACCTGAGGGGTCAGACCAACACACGAGTGTTATTAAGGGAAATACCATAAACACCCTCGATAAACATGGAAGACAATGGAAGACAAATATATACGCCAAGCTATATATTTATGATATATATTTATTAGAGCAAACAGTTAAAGGAGTAATTCATAAATAAAATGAATTGTGAAATGAATGTGAAGTTCCTCTATTTAAAGGCGCAGTGTGTCGGAGTTGGCGCCATCGAGTGGCATTCAAAGGTAACAACACAACAATTGATATTTTTAGGTAACATTGAAGAACACATATTAAACTAGAACTCGGTAGAGCGCATACCTTCACATATCACAAGATTGGGCATTGAATTATGAACATTTTGGCATTAGTTGCATGCCAATTGGATATAAATTGACTCTTGACTATGGTAAAAATAAGATGTTGACCTGTTCATGACCTTAACCTTGACCTTTGACCTGATCAAACCCAAAATCTAATCAAATGGTCCCCGGATAATAACCAATCATCCCACCAAATTTCATGCGATTCGGTTTAATATTTTTTGACTTATGCGAATAACACGCACGCATACAAATACACGGCGATCAAAACATAACTGTCCGCATTTTCTTTTCTTTTTAAAATTATTTTATTTTAAGACAAAAGACAATACATAGACATAACACCTAGAGGACAATAAACAATGCAGACGATAAAACAATGGACATAACATCATAAAGTCAGAGTATTTCTGAAAAAAAAACAACAACAACAAAAAACAAACAAAACAAACATAATAATAATTAGAAGGAGAAGAAGAAAGAAAGACAGATGCATGTGTACATGTGTATATGTGTGTGCGTGTGCATTTATGAATTAACTAATAAATAAGAGGAGTGGTGTCATGTTTGTAAAAATATAGTGAATGATGACCAGATGTCGTGGTGTAAATGATAGATGAGGTGAGTTGTTCCATTGAAATATATTCTGACATTAAATGTTTCCAGTGTGAGATATGTGTGTTATTCCTTGATTTCCAGTTCACGAGGATTGTTTTCTTGGCGATAGTTAGGGCCACGAGAAGTATTTTGCAGTTTGTTTTGCTCAGGTTTATAGATGAGATGTCTCCCAGTAAACAGAGTGATGGGGATAATGGGATGAGGCAGCCCAGGAAAACAGACAGTGACTTAGTTATTTGTTTCCAAAAGTGTTGAACTGGTGTGCAGTGCCAGGTGGCGTGAATGTAACTATCCTGCGTATTTTGCATGCAATAAGATGTTGACCTGTTCATGACCTTAACCTTGACCTTTGACCTGATCAAACCCAGAATCTAATCAAATGGTCCCCGGATAATAACCAATCATCCCACCAAATTTCATGCGATTCGGTTTAATATTTTTTGACTTATGCGAATAACACGCACGCATACAAATACACGGCGATCAAAACATAACTGTCCGCATTTTCAATGCGAAGGTAATTATATTATATTCCATTTCTGCCAATAAATCCGCTATGAGTCTACGCCAGAATTATTTTCCGCGGTTATAGGTGTTACTGCATGGTGGATGGGAGTTTGTTACATATTTGATTTTAGTTAATGACCTTGAACATGTATAACAGTATAAGACCGTATTGTGTGAACAATGGATATGAGATGCGTGATATACTCTGTCTACATCAGGGGTCCCCCAACCCCCGGGCCCTTGGTTGGAACCGGGCCGCGGAAAAAATGTGAATAAATAAAGTTTTTTTTTATTTTTTTTAATCAGTCGGAAAAATATATTATTTTGAAAAAGGACCGGATCCACCCGTGTGTACGTCTGAGCCGCGTTCAGGAGTCTTAAAGTTCGGGTTTATCGCTGCAGGCGAGTCTCACGCGCCGAACCCTCTGCTGGCGGCACAGTGACAAAGAATCTTAAAACATATTCAACCTGCTCAATGAATTCTGTCACTTCAGGGAAATGACAACTGTTTTCAAGTTGGCCGATAAAGTCGCTGCTGTGTGGGCGAGTGAACAGCGGAATATTCTACATGTTTCAGACGTTGACCGGGTGGAAGAGGCTTTTAAAAGAGTTTGAGCGGTACTCCAACCACAAAAGACCCGACTGCAAAAGAATAGACCTGCAACCCATTTGTAAACTAGAATGGGCACTCGGTAGAGCGCATACCTTTACATATCACAAGATTGGGCATTGAATTATGAACATTTTGGCATTAGTTGCATGCCAATTTGACAAGAATGTATCGTGCTATGGTAAAAAAAAGATGTTGACCTTTCCATGACCTTGACCTTGACCTTTGACCCGATTGATCCCAAAATCTAATCAAATGGTCCCCGGATAATAACCAATCATCCCACCAAATTTCATGCGATTCAAGAAGATTTTGACCTGTTCATGACCTTTGACCTTGACCGTTGACCCGATCGATCCCAAAATCTAATCAACTGGTCCCTGGATAATAACCAATCATCCCACCAAATTTCATGCGATTCGGTTCAATACTTTTTGAGTTCTGCGAATAACACGCATACAAATAAATAAATAAATAAATAAATACACGCCGATCAAAACATAACCTTCCGCATTTTCAATGCGAAGGTAACAAACCCACCCGGTGAATCGAGCCCGTCCGAGCTAGAAAAAAATGTGTTGGAGATGCAAATGACGGTGGCCTTAAGGGACATTTCACACAACAACTCTGCCTGTTCTAATGACAGCGACCAGAACTCGGTTAGGAGCAGCGGACCAAACACACGTCTGTTTCGCCGTCTCCATGAGCGGCTCGTTGCAGGTCAACAAGCTCACGGCTCACACTAATTCGGCGTAATGATGAGTTGTAGTTTTGGCATTTTATGCCCTTCGTATAATTGTATGACGTCATATTTATTACGTCATATATATTGCCGGTCCGTGAAAATAATTTCTGACACGGAACCGGTCCGTGGCTCAAAAAAGGGTGGGGACCGCTGGTCTACATGATACCTTTCTGTTGGGATGCGAGTACTTTAACCACTGTCAAAATCATATTTTCAGAAAGAGACATCAGCTGCCAAAAGCTCTCACTCCCCAGGAAGAGGTCAAAGGTCATCCACCAGGATTAAAAGGAGATCATTCACATCTGACCGAAATGAGACGCCCTTGCTCCCCATTGATGACCACCTGCACATCACGGATGCTGAGAGTCGTGTGGATGGGGGGTAACCACGGAGACCGAATGCAGGCCGTATGTTCATACTACGAGGCGGTGGGAAACCACCGGGCGGTGAGCGCTCGCCGTTATTTGGGCGCTGTGACTTCCTGCAGGGCCGTACCTCTCTGATGGCGGCGCAGAAGTTGCTCTGCAGGACTCTCTGCAGGGCCTGCAGCTTGGGAGGAGGCAGCTCGCCGCTCCGCTGCAGCCGGTCCAGCAGCTCGATCACCCTGCACACATCTAACACACACACACACACACATGCACACACACGCACACACAAATCACACACACACAAATCACACATGCACAAACAAATACACACACACACATACACACACACACAAATCACACATGCACAAAGCACACACAAATACACACACACAAAGCACACACACAAAGCACACACAAAGCACACACACACACGCACAGCACACACATAAACACACAGACAGCACACACATACACACACACACACGCACACATATACACATACACACGCACGCACACACACATGCCAGCTGATCACTGTGTGGAAATGATGAATACTATAGGCAATGAAGTACAATAGAAAACACTATGTTATTCAATTTATATGTTATGTGTATTGTCCAATATCACAAATTAAAGAGGGCAGGTTGCTAATCATCAAAGGACAGGTTTCTCCTCATCAGAGGGCAGGTTGCTCTTCATCAATTGGGCAGGTTGCTCTTCATCAGAGGGCAGGTTGCTCTTCATCAGAGGGCAGGTTTCTCCTCATCAGAGGGCAGGTTGCTCTTCATCAGAGGGCAGGTTGCTCTTCATCAATTGGGCAGGTTGCTCTTCATCAGAGGGCAGGTTGCTCTTCATCAGAGGGCAGGTTTCTCCTCATCAGAGGGCAGGTTTCTCCTCATCAGAGGGCAGGTTGCTCATCAGAGGGCAGGTTTCTCCTCATCAGAGGGCAGGTTGCTCCTCATCAGAGGGCAGGTTGCTCTTCATCAGAGGGCAGGTTGCTCTTCATCAATTGGGCAGGTTGCTCTTCATCAGAGGGCAGGTTGCTCCTCATCAGAGGGCAGGTTGCTCTTCATCAATTGGGCAGGTTGCTCTTCATCAGAGGGCAGGTTTCTCCTCATCAGAGGGCAGGTTGCTCTTCATCAGTTGCTCCTCATCAGAGGGCAGTTAGTTCGCTCCTCCGCTCGAAGAACAATGAGGGAGAAGACTAGTTGTAGCGCGGACTCGACCGCACCTCAGACACGTGACGTACGAATACGGTGAATATTCGCTCGCGCTCACCGTATCGTGAGGAAGTCCAAAAGCAGTCCAATATGGAGGCGCATATTGTCGTATAACGCATTTAGTACATTCAGACCAAGCTGCCGTCAAGGAAGCGGCAGTCTGAACGGAGCCTCGGTTCAATACCGGAGACCCGTTATAACGCCCTTCATAAACGACCCACGTGATAACTGCGACACGAGGCTTCTCTAATGAACCGACATGATTCTCCGGACGACATATTTAAATGAGGACGCCGTTATTTCCCATCAGTGGGGGAGTTTATACTTTAAGACACCCGCGCCATCTTTGAGCTTTAACCCAGCCGAACGTCGCCGTGGCGCTGAAGCACGGAGCTCCGGTAACGTTACCTCTCTCCAGACACAGCGGCTCCGGTAGGGCCGCCATGTCCGCGTCCTTGGCGGGGTGGTAGTAAGAGGACATCATCGCGAGCTCCTCCGACGGCACTGTGCGTAGCGAGCAGGGGGGTCCGGCTCACAGCGGCGCGCGCTCCATCTTTGATGATGACACGGTGAGCAGGCAGAGGCTTCGGCTTCCACGAGCTAGACCCGAGCGGAACCCGAGCGCCTCACACGGATGTTTCTCGACTTTGCACAGAGGTGCTAATTAACTACGTCATACTTTGTGAAAGGCCCAGACCAGGCAAGGATTCCGTCATGGTAAAACCAATTATTAAAATAAAGAACAAATATATTTTTAATAAATTATATTTAAACATTAAATCCATACTTTCTGCTATTCATGTCTTCTGAGAATGTGACATGATCAGTTCCCGACACCATATGCCAAAACAAACAGAATCATATGTACACAGGTCAACATGAGGGCGTTATGTTACCTTTTCAATGTTATCATATTAAAAAAGTCACAGGATATTACAAAAGGCATACAAACGTGATGCGCTCTGGCTTTAAGCCACATCTTTATTAAACGGGTCGTGAAAATCCAACATACAAACAAGCAGACATAATTTAAAAAAAACTTTATTCCAGAATGAATAAACAGAAGAGCCCTCAATTTGTCGCACACACTACAATAGCTCCATCAAATTTCACATACATTGAGGGGAAAATGTGTCACTTCCAAATGAGCATACAATCCAACTGTTTTATGAATCTCGAAATAAAAAGACAACACACTCTACCCTTCTAAAAACGAATAGAGCTTGTGTTTCTACAGTTCATCCCCAAGCCACGTGGAAGAAAAAAAGGGAAGAAAAACATTTCTAGAGGGAATCAAGTAAAAAGTCATCCGATGACATTTAGTGGCACGGATTAGTTGGGCGACGCAGGAAAGCTGCAACTTCTGTAAGAGACCAAATTGTGTTATGCATCAAGTGTGCGTGCAACAGAAATAGGAATAGTTAAACAGAATGTTGACAGATGGGAGGAGAGCTCGAGGGATGTCTGCTGCTGACATCGTTCAGACTTCCTGTGTCTTGGTAAAAAGTTACGGGCAGATTTAAAGTATTGTATGAAACGGCGTATTCATGACGGCGCGAGCGTCTCAGTACTCGTCTCCCGGGGCCTCCATCTTGTAGCCATTTTCACTGGAGACGTAGCCGTCGGCCGACGGCACCGACTGCTGGTCCGCCATCCCGTCCTGACTGTACTCCTCTGCGTGCGGCGGCGCTCCTCCCTCGTTCTCATTGGCCGGCTCGTCTTGGGGGCCGGCGTCGTCCCGTTGGGAGCCGTGGCGCTCCTCTTTGCGCTCCCCCCGGTCCCGCTCCCCCCGCTCCCTCTTGTGTTCCCGGTCTCCCCGGTCCACCCGGTCCACCCGGTCCGCCCGGTCCGCCCGGTCCCCCCGGTCTGCCCGGTCTGCCCGGTCCCCCCGGCGCCGCTCTCTGTCCCTGTGGCTGCGCCTGCGGTCTCGGTCCTTGTCCCGACTCCGCTCCTCCCCGCCCTCCCCCGCCTCGCCTTCATTCTCCTCCAGCATACGCTCCCCTCCTTCAGGGGCCGCCTCTGCCTGGCCGGCCTCCTCCCCGTCCGGCCCCTTGCCCCCCCTCTCCCTGTCTCTCTTGCGATCGCGGCTCCTGCTCCTCCTCTTCCGCTCTCGACTCCTCTCCCTACTTCTGCTGTCGTTTCCTCCAGCCGCCGCCGCCGCCACCACCCCGCGGTCCTTCTCGCGCTCTCTACGCCGAGTGCCACCGCCGCTACCGCTAACGACATCCTCTCCTCCTCCTCCTACTCCTACTGCTGCTCCTCCTACTACTCCTCCTATCGGTCTCTCTCTTTCCCTCTCTCGCTCCCGAGATCGAGTACGACGACGGCGGTCGCGGGATCGGGACCGCCGGCGCTCTCGGTCCTTGTCCTTGTCCTTATCCTTGTCCTTGTCTCGCTCGCGCTCCCGGCTGCGCTCCCTCCGCTCTCGGGGTTCCCGATCCCTGAACAGGACAAAGTGGGGACCGTTACACACAGCACAACTTTTTTTAAATACCAACCCGCACATCTCCCGCGAGGTACTCACCCCCCTATGGGGCGCTCATCGTAACGTGATGCATCGTCTCGGCCAGAGTGCTTAATGTTGACATCAGCTCCGCCTCTTCTCGTGCCACCCAATCCACCGCCTGGTTAAGGAAAACAAGCACAGCAGGAGATGAAGTGGTAACCATAACAGAGGCACGTTTACGATGCATCAACCTCAACACTCGCATGTGACCAATGGGAAAGTTGATGAGCGTTGACCAGAGTCGCCTGCTTGGCATCATGATTATATAAAACGGTTTCAACTGGGTACCATGTTCAAAAGAAGGAAGCTAATCATTGATTCGGGAAATAAAATGTGAAACCGGATATGAACGTCAATGTGTGTAGTCCGGAGAGCAGGGGTGCTCAATGCTACGCCGTCGATCGCGGTGTAGTATTGGTAGATCGCATGACATTAAAAAAAATGGTCCCGCCCCCCTGTAATTTTCTCTGTAGCACATCTTTGTTCTTTTATTAAACTAAATGTCTGTTATTGATCGTCTCTACACAGCAGCATGTCATTCCTGTCTCTACGTGTCGCGTTAACACTTCTCGGCTCGCCGTCTCGCGCGCCGCGGAGCTCCGATGCCGGCGTGTCTGCGCGCATCGGGACGGAGCAAAGAAAAAGTCACTTGCACTTCACTTGTCTCCCCCCCCCCCCCCGATACCGGTGCTAAACCGGTACTTTTAAAAGGATACCGGGGCCCAAAAGGTGCCTGAACCGATATTTAAAAAAAATAAGCACAATGAGGACTTTAAAAACCTCTTCGGCCATATTCCCTGTAAAAGCCGTTCTCATGGAGCACTGACAACAAACGGATATGTTTAAGCTACGAGCTAGCTTAAACATGGTTAGAATGGCTAATTATTTGTTGGCCTACTTTTATCAATGCAAGACTTGGAATCAACGTTACTAATCTGAGTTACGGCTGCTCTTTTCATCATCGGTCTCCCCATCGCGCCCTGCCTGACCGCTGATGTGCTCCGCAGGGCTCACGCAGTCACACAGGGCGCATGCCTCCAAGTTAAATATGATAGGCTATCGTAAGCTGCTGACAGGGCAGTCACCAGAGAAGTTCAAAATAATTGGGGTTTTTTCAATTTCAATCGGCTCAGTGCCACATTGGCACCGCTTTTCGGTACCGAACCCGATTCCTCAGCCGCTCCGCAATCACAGAAATGTGTAAATACAAAACCGTGCGTAATTTCAAACACTTTTTTTACTCAAAGGAAGTCAATGAACACCAATTAAAACAATATTCACCGTCCACATTAACACACAAGCGCAACATGTGGCGTGGAGGGGGTGGAGTTCTGTAACAGACACAGAGCGCTGCAGCTCGACATAAAGGGAGGAGGCTCACCCAGCCGGCGAGGTTGCCACCCTTTCACGGTGCGTCCACGCTCCACGTCCACCAGCACGCGCCGACCGTCAATCTTCTTCCCGTCGGCGTGCTTGTAGGCGGCTGGAGGAGAGGAATGGGGAGAGGGAAAACGCGGCGGTGAGATGGGAATAGGACCGCATCAATGTGGCCAAGGAAACAAACGATGCATTGTTATACTGACCAGGAGCAGGCGAGGCCGAGATGGCTGCTCTCTGGGCAAAAGCCGAAGGATAATGGGAGCAGACTTCCTTCCACCAGATGAGTGACGGATACGTTACACTTTTAAATACCCAGCTTTCACTTCTCGTCTGCACTAAATAATCGTATATTGTAGCCATCGTAAGTCGTCCGAGTTGTCGTAAGGAGAATTGAGCGAACAGCTACTGAAGCAACGAGTGCCCGATGTCGTAGGCAGGTGGAACACTCACACCACAGACGGCGGGACACAGCAGAGCATTACACATTCGTTATACTTCACCCAAACGGCCGACATTGGAATTATCTACAATTTAAATTACAGCTGTATGTTGTGTATTCATTGTAGAAATTATTTTGTGGGGGTTAATTTCTTTGAAAAACAAAACCCTGTCATGGCAGTAAAGCTCCCTTTGACCTTAAATGTTTTACAAATGCTCGAGAATGAATTGTGCACACACACACACACACACACACACACACAGTGAGTTAATGGTCAGGGACATAAAGCGTTGCTCGCCATTCCAGTATTTATGGAGGACACATTATGGGATGTCAGTAACATGTTTATGGGCTCGCCGGCATTTGAGAAGTCGCTAACCTCGTATTCAGACCGTCCCACACCTCATACCACACAACAGTCTTCAGATCCATCTTCATAACGGAAGAGGACGAGATGCAGGCGGCTCATCCCGGCTGCTACACTGGCCTGACGGGAGCGATGATGGCTGAAAAAGAGGGCCTTACCAAAACCCTTCCGTGACACACAGAGCCTGAGGGCCTTACCAAATCCTCGCACGTACATTCGGAGGGCCTTACCAAACTCCCTCACTCGTCTTACCACAGCGCTTCACACTCGGGCTTTATGAAAGTCTCTGCCCCAGTCTGAGAGCCTTACCAAAATCCACCAGCACACATACTGTACCATCGCAACGCCTCTTTTCAGGGGCCTTACCAGAACCCCTCCACTTCCTGTGTTCACTGAGGATGACAACATCCCAGCCAATGACGGGGCCTTACCAAACCCCCACCAGTGCTACCAAAACTGACCAACTGAAAAAAAGCAAAGACAACAAAAAAAAAAGGGGGGGGGGGCTCCCTTCCTTACAGGAGTTGCCTTATTACAACCCCATCCAACTAATGAGGAACACTTTTTTTTTTTTTTACCAAGAAAGTCATGTTTTGGATCTAAAGTGGCCTGAAGTATCAAGTCCAGTGTCTAAACTTAACTGACATAATACACACTGAAACTTTTCTTTAAAAAACAAACTGAACTTACTGTTATGAATTATTATGCAGGGCTACATTAAACTAGAATCTACCTTAAGTTATGCAGTGAATAAATAATGTATGAATGCCCATTTGGCAGAATTACCAAAAACATTCCCCTCATCTGTCATTTTGATTAAAGCCAGCTCAGACCCATTAGATTGGACATCGACTGTTATAGAAGAAGTTAACATTTGATATATCAAATGTGGTTATTAACTTTATTTAGGGCAGAGGGTTATGGAGAAAATAAAAAATGACTATCTTTTGACCATATACCGTGATATTATAGGGTTGACCGTTGGTGCTTTTCCAATGTGATGTAATGATTAAAGTCGGTATGGTCCGTTTAGTTATAACATTACTTTAGCATAATGTAGCCTTAAAAACCAGGAAAAGACAACACTTGCGCTGTACTACGGTATCCAAAATCAAAAGGTGATATCTAATCTCATATTACGTCATTGATATCAGACCAGTATATTGCACAGGCCTAACATTGTGAAGAGCAGACTCTTTGTTTGGAGAATTAAACATTGAAACAGTAACGGTTGATATGCACTTGGTTCACGCCCAGATTTCAAAATTTACATCTTACACTGCCTTCTTTAATCTATTTAGCGGAAAAACGTCATTACTTTCCAACGTTACCAGTGAGTGTGAGCGCAGCTGCACACATTTACAGAATACTGATGCACCGCCCACGTCCGATCATTTTACAAACAAATGACTCGCGAGAATCATTTATAATGAAATGCGTATGTATTATGACTGTTGGATCTTTACCCATCGCCTCCCCTGCTGACCTATGTTTACGCGCAACCAGACCAACCAAGCGGCATCCCTAGGATTCTGCTACATTCTCAGTCAATCTGCACAGAATCTTCTCTAACTCCACACTGACTGACCGCTGCGTAATACATTTGGATTTCTTGTTGACCGACCGCGTACCCGACACAGCGAGGTTAGTGCTATCGTCAAGCGAGTAACCTGAGGTGGCTTTAACAAAGGGCAGAATCATTGGGCAACATTTAATACACTAGTGGTCAGGGGTGCGTTCAATGGTCAAAGCCTAAAAATAGTAGTAATTGCACTTAAAGCTTGTTAAGGCCTGCAAAGAGGACGCTTTACCCATTGAACGTAGCTCCTCTTCCCTATGTAGGAGATGGAGGGTGGAAAGAAATCTTACCCATCATACAAACCCATTATACCAACCATATACTGAGCTGTGGTAGTAGGGTGTAGATGTATCATAACCATCATCATCTGCCAGCCAGCTCTGGCCAATAGCCATCACAGATTGGCGGCTGCAGTGGCAATGAGAACAACACACAGTTAATATTCTGCTTAGCCCCACATCCCCCCTCATTCCACCCACTGCTGTGACGACACGTTGGCTGAGAGTCAGCAACTCTGGTCTCGAAGAGACTGACCGCACTAATATACCAGAGTGGTGTCATAGCGTGAGATGGCCCTGTGTCGTCTAATGCAGGACAGGACTCCATGACTCACCACCGGCTTTAAAAATCTCACTAGTCTGTGGTGTCATTAAATAATCTCACCACGACAAGGGTTGAAGACCACCAATACAAACTTTAACAAACAAGCTCATAACATCGGATCTAAGACGGATGAGTTTGGCCAGTGCTTGGCGACCTTGTGTGACCTTGTGCTTACCATCACAGTCCAACCAGGAGAGATGCGCTTCCACAGAGCTACAATGCCTAACGGTTAAAAGACAATGCACCCCGTGACGGGCAAAGATGTTCAGGTTCACAGATGAAAGACACGGTTGGTTCGGCCCACTTTCCCCAGGATGCCCTACTGAATGAAGTGGTTCCCCTCCCCAACCAGACTATTAGTCAACTGATGACACGCATCAAACACACACATCGCACAACCAGACTCTGATTTCAACATTTGGAAGTACTCCGATAACTTTGATTTCACAAACATCCATCTTGTCATTAGGTAGTAGTCACCTTCCTAAAAGGCGTAAGAGAATGCTGCCACCCCGTAACTCACTACCAGAACACCCGTGTAGAACAGAAGTGCAGGCATGTCTCTATGAACATATGACCATATGTACACTGGTACTCACAGTGCATGTCTCGTTCATGCTCATACTCAATGAACGCATATCCCCGGGGCTTCTGCGTCCTCTTGTTGTAGACTATGTAAATCTGGAACAAACCGACGAGAAGACATTAGTCATGACAAAAGCAGACCTGCAAAACCACACCAGGCTACACACGGTGAGTGTGTTTGCACACATCCTAATATGATGCATGCACACATCATGTGTAATGCCAAAACCACAAACATGGGCAACAACAACTAAACCTATGCTTCCTGAATGGGCCGTACATTGCATGCCAGCGTGCTACACTGTACAAGCAGTTACATTTTTCTTATCACCAAGTATAATTAAAATTTGTGGAATGGCCATTTGAACCATAAAAAATAAAAAAATAGAAAAAATTATTACAATAAATTAAAAGTACAGTGAACAAAAGTTAGTGTCGGTGACATATTTTAATGTTTCAGATGTCACCGAGATATCAGATCAAGTTTCGGCACGACTGACACAAACTGTGGTCTCTTATGCTGCGTTCACACCAAAAGCGAGGAGTTTACTCGCCGGAGGGGGCGTGGCTTATCCCTGTGGAAACAGTTATCATTCCTGCCATGCACCATGAAAATAACCACCACTTCTGCATTATACTTGTTGTGGAAATCCTACAACCTTTGTGTTTGGGCTCATAACATTAATATATATATCTATCATCACCCGTAGGCTCACACAGCTCGGTGACTTTCACCGACTACGCCTGGATGACTGCCGCTTCCAGCGCTTCTAGAGTAGATCCACTAATGGCACGACGTCAGCGATGACGGGCGGAGCGTCTCAACGCCGATTGGCTTTGCAACATGGCAATTTGTTGCACCTACGTCGCATGCCGGAAAGTGGCGTTATTCACACCGGTGCATTAACGTTGCATGGAATCTAGTCGCGCAAAAAAATGTGCCTTGCTTTTGGTTTGAACATTCGTCTTGTTCGCCAACAAACCGTATCACAGATTTAGATGAATGGATGTCATGGTGTTATAGAGATCATCTAAATGTTTGTACGCTTACTGTAAACAAGTCTAGACAAGTGAGAAACAGGGGCTAAACGTACCCGTTTGATGGGGCCATAGACCTCAAACTCACGGCGAAGCTTGGACTCGGTCGTATCGTAGTTCTACAGCAAAGAGAAGATCATTAGACAACAAAACAATGGTCTTAATCTACAAACATGTCACAAGGAGGCCTAAAATCACACTCATTTGTTTCAATCTACTCACCACTCTGGCAACAAACAGTGTCTTGAAGGCATCCCCTTGTGCATTGGGGTCATTATGGGGGTCCCCTGAAATGATGCAAATATAAAAAACGGTTAGTTCAAACCAAGAAGCCCCGAACGGCGAGAAGGGATCGGAATGTACGTCACAGTGAACACTTACAAAGCTTGAGTTCTGTCTCCACCACGGCTTGCCTCCTCTCAATCTTCTCCCGCCTCTGCAAAAGATTAACATGAAAATGTTTAATCCTTGATCACTCAGTAGAGGCTCCCAGTCCCTAGGATGAGCAACACTCTACGAATTATAAATCTAACTGGCAATGTAAGAGAACACATCGTTCAGAAGAAAAGTAAAACACCAGATGTGTGTATTACGTGATAAGAATGAACATGAAGTATTGAAAAGTAGCCTGTCCCAGAATGTAAACATAATGTATACGACTCAGAACAGTAGCATGGCAGTTACCACCAACACTGTGGTAGCGTAGCAACATTTGGAAAACCGTAAGGAGATACGTAGGCTTATTGTATTGAAAGTAATATTCATGCTCAAAGCAGTAATGGAGAAAACAGCTAATGTACGACGGTTCCATTTAGTTCCAATATGATGCCAAACAGTAAAAAAACAACATAGTGTTCAATCTTGTTAAATAGTTTTGGAAAGAAACTCGTCTGTTTTTATGCAACAGGCATACATCTTCCACTTCAGACAAGTTTGGCCATTGAGCAAGAATAACCTCCCGCCCCTTGACCAACAGCTTAATGTAGTTAATGCAGTGTCGGAAATCAGGGTTCTTACACATTTTGACCAATGGATTTCCATGACTTTAAACCAAATTTCGGTATAAACATGAACAATTTAGAACATTTTGCGTATTGAGAGCGTACGCCGGCTTATAGTTTGAGCGTCTTTCTTTAAAAAACATTAATTCTTTTAAACTCGGCGTAAATGAGCATGTGATTATAACAAATTTCCATAACATTTCCTAAACTTTTATGATTTACGTTTTTTCCATGACTTTTCCAGGCCTGGAAATGACCATTTTAAAATTGCATGACTTTAATTCCAGGTTTTCCATGCAGGGTTCTTACACATTTTGACCAATGGATTTCCATGACTTTAAACCAAATTTCCACGACCAAACTGAAATTTCGGTATAAACATGAACAATTTAGAAAATGTTGTGCGTTTTTTAGTCTTTCTTTAAAAAAACATATCAATTATTTCAAACTCGTCGTAAATGAACATGTGTATATAACAACATTTCCATGATTTTTCCAAAACTTTTATGATTTGAGTTTTTTTCCATGACTTTTCCAGGCCTGGAAATGACCATTTTAAAATTCCATGACTTTTCCAGGTTTTCCATGACCGTACGAACCCTGTGAAATACACAAGGGCAAAGGGAAAAAATGCTCCAAGAAATATAATGTTGCCCCCGACATCACTAGAAGGGGAACAACCAAGTTCCCAGTGCCATTCATAAAATACCTCACCTTTCTCTCGAGCCGCTCATCGCGCGTCTCTGCCCTTGTTGGTGGGGGGGCATCTCGAGGATCCTGATCCAAAGTGAGAAGAAAACATGAGAAATGTGGCATTCGGAAATAACATGGGAAACATTCAAAGCCTACGCTTATTTGAGAAGATAACATATTCACCTCGAAATGCCTGATGAACGGGGCGATGCCGCTGTAAGGCTGGTTGTGGTGCTTCTCGTGGGGCAGCTTCTCGAGCTGCGAGAGGAAAGGGATCGGGTCCCGCGGGGCGAACAGGGCCAGCAGATTCGGGGGTAAAAACTGCGTCATCTTTCACCTGAAATTGCAATATCGTGTCGAATGAGCACCACGACAACACACCTGGACACGTTCCACAATCCCTTATTTGTCGTTTAAATGGCAGGCAGACACAGAACGGAAGCTCGCAAAGGCACGTCAACTGTTAGCTTGATGTGGCAATTGTTGTCTTCATTCAGACCACTTGCACAGCGGCACGTGTCCAATGTCTACCGAGTGTAACTTGATCACACCTCCTGCTCTATAACAACGTACATGCGGCGGGGACACTGGACGCGAGCTAGAAGGAGGATGATACTAGTTTTTACGGCGGCCATTATTTTAACAGTGGAGTGTAAACGCTCGGAATAATGCCCGCTGTGCTAGCTAGCGAGCTAACAAGCTAACGATGCTAACGAGGCGCCTCGAGCATGGCTCTTACCTTCTCTCCTCCAATGCCGTGACAAAAAGTCAGACCATGAACCAGAAGCGTGCGATGTATGCAGGTCTCCCGGACCAACGTACTCAAGCACGAGACGTCGACAAACACTACAGTAAAAGGCGGTGCGCTCAGGGTCCCGAAGCCGTACGGCGACAATTGTTTGAATGTGTGCGAGCTGACTAGCTGCTTCTTTCTGGAAAAAATAAAATGGCGGGATGCCGTAAAGCGACGTCATCTGACGTAAATCTGCTGCATTCACTTAACAGGTTCTGTTGGAGATATGATTTTTTAAATATTGAGCAAAATGGCTCATTCTTGACTTTTGGGGATTTCCAAGTGACAATATACTATAAATGTCTGTAATATGACACAATAGAACAGGAACTCGTGATTTTACAGCACCGTGTACTGCGGTCAAGCCAGCCGCCACTTCGAAAAACACAGTCAAGCCAGCCCGCACGATTTTTTTCAGTACACGTATATACCAGACATTACGGTACGAGCGTGTGAAAGCTGTCTTCAAAATAAGAGCGAACTTCCGGTGAACGTGATATGACGAAACACGCCTTTAAATACAGATATAGTGATAGATTAAACTAAATGAAGAGATGAAAAATCATGAATGGTATTAATGATGAACACATTAAATGAAATAAAGTAATTATTCCAATATTGGGATATTCTGATTTAGAATTTCAAAATAAAAGCTAAAGACTTTCACTTCTGATTCATGGTAGAGTACCTCAATGTGTCATCCAGAGATGATCAAGACATTCTGACGTTTGATTTCTAAATGAAAGCACTTCATAAAGAAAATAATAGTAATATATTTCCAATATTTGATATTTCTTTGAAGCAAATCTGTAAGTTTCTTGATAAAAATTACAATGCGGTCTTGTTAAGGGTGACCTCTGCTAGGCCCATGATTATTCTCATGAGATATTACTGTGTAGATTTTGAATGAATTCAATTCAAAGTTAGCGAGAAACAAATATTATTAATATTATGGCAATATTTGGATTTTATTTTAAGCAAATCTGAAACTTTCTTGAAAAAAGGTACAATGCAGTCTTGTTAAGGGTGACCTCTGCTAGGTCCATGATTATTCTCATGAGATATTACTGTGTGGATTTTGAATAAATTCACTTTAAAGTTAGCGAGAAATCAATATGATTAATATTATTGCAATATTTGGATTTTATTTAAAGCAAATCTGAAACTTTCTTCAAAAAAGGTACACTGCAGTCTTGTTAATGGTGACCTCTGCTAGACCCATGAATATTTTCATGAGATATTACTGTGTAGATTTTGAATAAATTCACTTTAAATTTAGCGAGAAATAAATATGATTAATATTATTGCAATATTTGGATTTTATTTAAAGTAAATCTGAAACTTTCTTCAAAAAAGGTACACTGCAGTCTTGTTAATGGTGACCTCTGCTAGACCCATGAATATTTTCATGAGATATTACTGTGGAGATTTTGAATAAATTCACTTTAAAGTTAGCGAGAAATAAATATGATTAATATTATTGCAATATTTGGATTTTATTGAAAGTAAATCTGAAACTTTCTTCAAAAAAGGTACACTGCAGTCTTGTTAATGGTGACCTCTGCTAGACCCATGAATATTTTCATGAGATATTACTGTGGAGATTTTGAATAAATTCACTTTAAAGTTAGCGAGAAATAAATATTATTAATATTATGACACTATTTGGATTTTATTTAAAGCAAATCTGAAACTTTCTTCAAAAAAGGTACACTGCAGTCTTGTTATTGGTGACCTCAGCTAGGTCCATGAATATTTTCATGAGATATTACTGTGTAGATTTTGAATAAATTCACTTTAAATTTAGCGAGAAATAAATATGATTAATATTATTGCAATATTTGGATTTTATTTAAAGCAAATCTGAAACTTTCTTCAAAAGAGGTACACTGCAGTCTTGTTATTGGTGACCTCTGCTAGACCCATGAATATTTTCATGAGATATTACTGTGTAGATTTTGAATAAATTCACTTTAAAGTTAGCGAGAAATAAATATGATTAATATTATTGCAATATTTGGATTTTATTTAAAGTAAATCTGAAACTTTCTTCATAAAAGGTACACTGCAGTCTTGTTAATGGTGACCTCTGCTAGACCCATGAATATTTTCATGAGATATTACTGTGTGGATTTTGAATAAATTCACTTTAAAGTTAGCGAGAAATCAATATGATTAATATTATGACAATATTTGGATTTTATTTAAAGCAATTCTGAAACTTTCTTCAAACGGGGTACACTGCAGTCTTGTTATTGGTGACCTCAGCTAGGTCCATGATTATTTTCATGAGATATTACTGTGTAGATTTTGAATAAATTCACTTTAAAGTTAGCGAGAAATAAATATGATTAATATTATTGCAATATTTGGATTTTATTTAAAGTAAATCTGAAACTTTCTTCAAAAAAGGTACACTGCAGTCTTGTTATCGGTGACCTCAGCTAGGTCCATGATTATTTTCATGAGATATTACTGTGTAGATTTTGAATAAATTCACTTTAAAGTTAGCGAGAAATAAATATGATTAATATTATTGCAATATTTGGATTTTATTTAAAGCAAATCTGAAACTTTCTTCAAAAGAGGTACACTGCAGTCTTGTTATTGGTGACCTCTGCTAGGTCCATGATTATTTTCATGAGATATTACTGTGGAGATTTTGAATAAATTCACTTTAAAGTTAGCGAGAAATAAATATTATTAATATTATGACAATATTTGGATTTTATTTAAAGCAAATCTGAAACTTTCTTCAAAAAAGGTACACTGCAGTCTTGTTATTGGTGACCTCAGCTAGGTCCATGAATATTTTCATGAGATATTACTGTGTAGATTTTGAATAAATTCACTTTAAATTTAGCGAGAAATAAATATGATTAATATTATTGCAATATTTGGATTTTATTTAAAGCAAATCTGAAACTTTCTTCAAAAGAGGTACACTGCAGTCTTGTTAATGGTGACCTCTGCTAGACCCATGAATATTTTCATGAGATATTACTGTGTAGATTTTGAATAAATTCACTTTAAAGTTAGCGAGAAATAAATATGATTAATATTATTGCAATATTTGGATTTTATTTAAAGTAAATCTGAAACTTTCTTCAAAAAAGGTACACTGCAGTCTTGTTAATGGTGACCTCTGCTAGACCCATGAATATTTTCATGAGATATTACTGTGTGGATTTTGAATAAATTCACTTTAAAGTTAGCGAGAAATCAATATGATTAATATTATGACAATATTTGGATTTTATTTAAAGCAATTCTGAAACTTTCTTCAAAAGAGGTACACTGCAGTCTTGTTATTGGTGACCTCAGCTAGGTCCATGATTATTTTCATGAGATATTACTGTGGAGAATTTGAATAAATTCACTTTAAAATTAGCGAGAAATAAATATGATTAATATTATTGCAATATTTGGATTTTATTTAAAGTAAATCTGAAACTTTCTTCAAAAAAGGTACACTGCAGTCTTGTTATCGGTGACCTCAGCTAGGTCCATGAATATTTTCATGAGATATTACTGTGTAGATTTTGAATAAATTCACTTTAAAGTTAGCGAGAAATAAATATGATTAATATTATTGCAATATTTGGATTTTATTTAAAGCAAATCTGAAACTTTCTTCAAAAGAGGTACACTGCAGTCTTGTTATTGGTGACCTCTGCTAGGTCCATGATTATTTTCATGAGATATTACTGTGGAGATTTCGAATAAATTCACTTTAAACTTAGCGAGAAATAAATATTATTAATATTATGGCAATATTTGGATTTTATTTAAAGCAAATCTGAAACTTTCTTCAAAAGAGGTACACTGCAGTCTTGTTATTGGTGACCTCAGCTAGGTCCATGATTATTTTCATGAGATATTACTGTGGAGATTTTGAATAAATTCACTTTAAAGTTAGCGAGAAATAAATATTATTAATATTATGACAATATTTGGATTTTATTTAAAGCAAATCTGAAACTTTCTTCAAAAAAGGTACACTGCAGTCTTGTTATTGGTGACCTCAGCTAGGTCCATGATTATTCTCATGAGATATTACTGTGTAGATTTTGAATAAATTCACTTTAAAGTTAGCGAGAAATCAATATGATTAATATTATGGCAATATTTGGATTTTATTTAAAGCAAATCTGAAACTTTCTTCAAAAAAGGTACACTGCAGTCTTGTTAATGGTGACCTCTGCTAGACCCATGAATATTTTCATGAGATATTACTGTGTGGATTTTGAATAAATTCACTTTAAAGTTAGCGAGAAATCAATATGATTAATATTATTGCAATATTTGGATTTTATTTAAAGCAAATCTGAAACTTTCTTCAAAAAAGGTACACTGCAGTCTTGTTAATGGTGACCTCTGCTAGACCCATGAATATTTTCATGAGATATTACTGTGTAGATTTTGAATAAATTCACTTTAAACTTAGCGAGAAATAAATATTATCAATATTATGGCAATATTTGGATTTTATTTAAAGCAAATCTGAAACTTTCTTCAAAAAAGGTACACTGCAGTCTTGTTATTGGTGACCTCAGCTAGACCCATGAATATTTTCATGAGATATTACTGTGTAGATTTTGAAGAAATTCAATTTAAAGTTAGCGAAAAATAAATATTATTAACACACACAAACACTACTCTGCAGACTGACCTTCGACCTTCAAATTCTCTCTAGAATATAACCTTACTGCTTTATATTCAACATAAGTCTTTTAGTTAATTTGTCATACTTCCAATCTACTTCGAGATGTGGATCCTTTTCAAATTCAAAGAAGGGCATCTGAATACCCTAAGGTTTAGAACCGATAGGTCTGAGTTAAGGGCCCCAAAAAAAGGTCCAAAGGGTAAAATTGGGCCTTGTTCTCTTGTATTTGCAGATTTATTGACAAGTGCAAAAATGGCCATAATGTCCTAAATATTATTCCTGCAGACATTCAAGACAGGGCCTACAATGATGTTGATGACATTTCTTCCAAAACACCCACAAGAGTTAATTGGCTGTCTGAAATCCAGGACTTGAAGAGGGTGTGTGATTTAGCAAATCTGAGACCCTGTTGTGAGTTTGGGCAGGATTTTAGCTTTTCTTTTTTCTAAACATGTCAGAGCTTAGCTTTCTTTCCCAGGTTGTAGCCACTCCCAAATGGGGCCCAACCATGTAGGCTGGCAATATATAGTACTACCCCATTTGCGGGTACCCAATTTTTACTCAAAACAAGTTCCAAACAAAGTGATTGAGACATTAAGTAAAAAAACAACAACAACAGCATATGCAACAATATTTCAACACAGAAACAATTCAGTTATAATTAACCAAATCTACTCATGAAGTAAGTAGTCATATGGCAATAACTTTACCAGCATTCACAAAAAATAATAACATAGTTAGCAACAAAAAGTCTAAGGAAGAGTTTTTTCTAATTCTTACGAGTTTTTCGTAAGTGTATGCAGTGTATTTAAGTGAATAATTAGGTGCTGGAAGGAAATTGTCCTGGGGATGTAAGTCAGTGGGGGACCCGGGTGAGAGGAGTCAGCTACAATCTTCCTTGCTCGCTTCAGGGTCCTGGAAGCAGACAAGTCCTGGAGGGATGGCAGATTGCAGCCAATCACTCTCTCAGCGGAGCAGATGATCCGCTGCAGTCTGGCTCTGTCCTTAGCAGTGGCTGCAGCGTACCAGACGGTGATGGAGGAGCAGAGGATGGACTCGATGATGGCAGTGTAGAAGTGCACCATCATGGTCTTTGGCAGGTTCAATTCAGCTACGTCAGGAAGAACGTCCCCTGCCATGCCTTTTTAGTGATGGAGCTGATGTTCAGCTCCCACTTGAGGTCCTGTTATTTAGCTGATATTTCAGATTTGCTTAAAATAAAATCCAAATATTGTCATAATATTAATCATATTTATTTCTCGCTAACTTTAAAGTGAATTTATTCAAAATCTACACAGTAATATCTCATGAAAATATTCATGGGTCTAGCAGAGGTCACCATTAACAAGACTGCAGTGTACCTTTTTTGAAGAAAGTTTCAGATTTGCTTTAAATAAAATCCAAATATTGTCATAATATTAATAATATTTATTTCTCGCTAACTTTAAAGTGAATTTATTCAAAATCTCCACAGTAATATCTCATGAAAATAATCATGGACCTAGCTGAGGTCACCAATAACAAGACTGCAGTGTACCTCTTTTGAAGAAAGTTTCAGATTTGCTTTAAATAAAATCCAAATATTGTCATAATATTAATAATATTTATTTCGCTAACTTTAAAGTGAATTTATTCAAAATCTCCACAGTAATATCTCATGAAAATAATCATGGACCTAGCTGAGGTCACCAATAACAAGACTGCAGTGTACCTCTTTTGAAGAAAGTTTCAGATTTGCTTTAAATAAAATCCAAATATTGTCATAATATTAATAATATTTATTTCTCGCTAACTTTAAAGTGAATTTA
This sequence comes from Pseudoliparis swirei, assembly GCF_029220125.1. NCBI lineage: Eukaryota > Metazoa > Chordata > Actinopteri > Perciformes > Liparidae > Pseudoliparis > Pseudoliparis swirei. The sequence goes on along the minus strand of NC_079410.1, from coordinate 134,267 downwards.
TTCAAAATCTCCACAGTAATATCTCATGAAAATATTCATGGACCTAGCTGAGGTCACCAATAACAAGACTGCAGTGTACCTTTTTTGAAGAAAGTTTCAGATTTGCTTTAAATAAAATCCAAATATTGTCATAATATTAATAATATTTATTTCTCGCTAACTTTAAAGTGAATTTATTCAAAATCTCCACAGTAATATCTCATGAAAATAATCATGGACCTAGCTGAGGTCACCAATAACAAGACTGCAGTGTACCTCTTTTGAAGAAAGTTTCAGATTTGCTTTAAATAAAATCCAAATATTGTCATAATATTAATCATATTTATTTCTCGCTAACTTTAAAGTGAATTTATTCAAAATCTACACAGTAATATCTCATGAAAATATTCATGGGTCTAGCAGAGGTCACCATTAACAAGACTGCAGTGTACCTTTTTTGAAGAAAGTTTCAGATTTGCTTTAAATAAAATCCAAATATTGCAATAATATTAATCATATTGATTTCTCGCTAACTTTAAAGTGAATTTATTCAAAATCCACACAGTAATATCTCATGAAAATATTCATGGGTCTAGCAGAGGTCACCATTAACAAGACTGCAGTGTACCTTTTTTGAAGAAAGTTTCAGATTTACTTTAAATAAAATCCAAATATTGCAATAATATTAATAATATTTATTTCTCGCTAAGTTTAAAGTGAATTTATTCGAAATCTCCACAGTAATATCTCATGAAAATAATCATGGACCTAGCTGAGGTCACCAATAACAAGACTGCAGTGTACCTCTTTTGAAGAAAGTTTCAGATTTGCTTTAAATAAAATCCAAATATTGCAATAATATTAATCATATTTATTTCTCGCTAACTTTAAAGTGAATTTATTCAAAATCTCCACAGTAATATCTCATGAAAATAATCATGGACCTAGCTGAGGTCACCAATAACAAGACTGCAGTGTACCTCTTTTGAAGAAAGTTTCAGATTTGCTTTAAATAAAATCCAAATATTGTCATAATATTAATCATATTTATTTCTCGCTAACTTTAAAGTGAATTTATTCAAAATCTACACAGTAATATCTCATGAAAATATTCATGGGTCTAGCAGAGGTCACCATTAACAAGACTGCAGTGTACCTTTTTTGAAGAAAGTTTCAGATTTGCTTTAAATAAAATCCAAATATTGCCATAATATTAATCATATTGATTTCTCGCTAACTTTAAAGTGAATTTATTCAAAATCTACACAGTAATATCTCATGAGAATAATCATGGACCTAGCAGAGGTCACCCTTAACAAGACTGCATTGTACCTTTTTTCAAGAAAGTTTCAGATTTGCTTAAAATAAAATCCAAATATTGCCATAATATTAATATTTGTTTCTCGCTAACTTTGAATTGAATTCATTCAAAATCTACACAGTAATATCTCATGAGAATAATCATGGGCCTAGCAGAGGTCACCATTAACAAGACCGCAGTGTAATTTTTATCAAGAAACTTACAGATTTGCTTCAAAGAAATATCAAATATTGGAAATATATTACTATTATTTTCTTTATGAAGTGCTTTCATTTAGAAATCAAACGTCAGAATGTCTTGATCATCTCTGGATGACACATTGAGGTACTCTACCATGAATCAGAAGTGAAAGTCTTTAGCTTTTATTTTGAAATTCTAAATCAGAATATCCCAATATTGGAATAATTACTTTATTTCATTTAATGTGTTCATCATTAATACCATTCATGATTTTTCATCTCTTCATTTAGTTTAATCTATCACTATATCTGTATTTAAAGGCGTGTTTCGTCATATCACGTTCACCGGAAGTTCGCTCTTATTTTGAAGACAGCTTTCACACGCTCGTACCGTAATGTCTGGTATATACGTGTACTGAAAAAAATCGTGCGGGCTGGCTTGACTGTGTTTTTCGAAGTGGCGGCTGGCTTGACCGCAGTCACCGTGTAGCCTAGAAACATACTGGTTTCCTGATGTCCCATGTTATTGAATGCAACCCATAAAAAGTAAATTTTCAATTTAACAGTTAATAAAATCATCCGGATATGTGTTTTGTTATTTTGGACTCATTTAGTCTTTTTTGTGTAAAGAACATTTACAACAATGTAATGACACATTTGGTGATTTGCTGTTAGAATTGGAGAGCCCCACAACGCAAAACTCAAACCTCATTTGTCCCATTTTTTAACTGATGTCCAAAATGACCTGACTTCACGCCCTGAGGGACACTCCAGGCGACCACCGTGAGAGTCGTGCTCTTTGACTTCAACCCCATCCAGACATGCTCTCTAAAGGAGAAAAGCCTTTTGCAATGAACTCGCCCCAAACCTGTATCCTGGATCATAGACTAACTCGATAGGCGGCTTAGTACAGGGTTCTTACACATGTTGACCAATGCATTTCCATGACTTTTTCATGACTTTAAACCAAATTTCCATGAAACTGAAATCTGGGTATACACATGAACAATTTAGAACATGTTGCATATTGAGAGCGTACGCCGACTTATATTTTGAGCGTCTTTCTTTAAAAAATATATCAATTATTTTAAACTCCGCGTAAATGAACACGTGAATATAACAAATGTCCATGACCTTTCCAAAACTTTTATGATTTACGTTTTTTCCATGACTTTTCCAGCCCTGGAAATGACCATTTTAAAATTCCATGACTTTTCCAGGTTTTCCATGACCGTACGAACCCTGTTAGTAGACACCATTGTGTCTGAGATGTTTGAGCTTCACGCTTTAAGTTCCTTGTTCCACCTTAAAGAGTTTTATGGTGACAACTTCATTATTGGATGCATGATAAAAGGGCAAAGGAGTACAGATGATTGATGCATGCTTGGTGCAACAGGTCACATGTCCCCGGTGGAGGACAGGCGTCTGTTAGTGGCAGTTAACCAGAGAACCCCAGACACAATAGCTTCTTGCTGGGAGTCGACGGTGCTAACCACTGCATGACCTAGAACTCATATAGTTTACATTTTTATTCTTTTTTTCCAATTCACCTGAACTTATTTCTTATTATGTGCTGCTGCAACATCTGCATCTCCCCTCTGGAGATCAATAAAGGCGTGGCAAAGGTTTCATGTCAGCCCAGAGCTTGTTTGATTTACCAAGAAGTTTCATCCATGTAGAATATGGAACGCAAACACACACACGACAGACTAAAATGAATATGGTCGTTCTGTTGCAAACTGTTTTTCAAGCAACATTTATATTTTGTTGGGCAAGTCATTTTTAGAAAGAGATTTAGCAACCTTCTCAACCTCAGTAACACATGCACACACAACACAAGACAGCAGAACCAAAGAGTATTTGCAGTGTCTGCAGACGGAAGTGTGCTGTAGTGTTCTCACAACATCTTCTAGTAGTGTATTACATCTCCCCTGGGCTTGGATTTGAGACACATAGTGACGGGGTAGCCATGATTCAAGTCGCTAATTCAATGCTTATTGAGAAAAAGACGCTGCAGTCATTGCCATCCATGGCAAAGCTTCTTACGGACAGTCAACACAAATCTAAAAAGGCAGTATTTATTGCAGTATTGGTGTATTTGACCATACAGCTGTGCATGATAGCATCCACTTCCTGGACATGATACATTTTTTTCGATAGGGAGACATATTTACAGTGAGATCATTGTGATAAGGGGGAGGGGCTTCCAGAAGATCACATTAAAGCATATCGATAAAAGGTGGGATATAAAAAAAACTGTTAAAATAAAATATCAGCGGATTGCCCAGGACTTGAGCAGAAGGCGGTGGGAGGACTTTAAAAAAAAAAGTATCCTAATGCAGCTCCCTGTCATCCCGCTCTTCGTCGTCCATTCGGCGTCCGTGTTTCCGGAAGTATTTGTAGCGCTGGACGTACAGCTTCACCAGGTTGCTGACTTTGACCGGGTTGATTTCTCCAGTGCGGCTGTGGCAGATCTGAGACGTTGACACAGTGGTTCATTATTAGGCTGTTTCAATCGAAAAAGACATACGTTTACATTTTGTTGATGTAAATTTATTGTGGGAATAGATCCTACTAGAGTAGACTTAAGACTTTCCTCTTTAATAGTGCTTATAGGGCGGAATCAGGTTCACCTGGTCCCGCCCCTAGAGATGCTGCTATAGGCTGAGAGGCTGCTGGGGGACGTCTAGGATACACTGAGCACCTCTCTCCTCTTCTCTCTCTCCTTATGGATACATTTACATCTCTCTATCGCACATTATTAACTCTGCTTCCTCCCCCGAGTCTTTGTGACTTCTCGTCTCATAGGGTCCACTGGACCTGGCTGGGTCTGATGCCATAGCCCTGCTGATGTGCCCCGCCCACTCCTCCTCACTACCTCCGTCTGTCTCATGAATTGTGGAGGTATGGATCGAACTATTCATACATTCCGTCATATTCATTGAGTGTGTGTGAGGTCCTGGGTCAGGGATGTCGTATGTGTACAGATTGTAAAGCCCTCTGAGGCTAATAATATTGGGCAATACAAAAATGAACTACTTGTTGTTTGGAAGCATTACTCAAACTCCATTAGTGACCTTTGGCCTAACCCGTGTCGTGCTCTGTGATGTGTGTGTGTGCGGAGGCTGACCTTGTGCACCGCCTTCCTGAGGATGTCTTTGTAGTCGTCCTTGTTGATGTCTTTGCGCTGATAGTACGGTTTAATGGCGAGCTTCACCTCCTCCACCGCCCGCTCCTGGGTGTGCAGCTTCTTTAGGTACTGGGTCATATAGGTAAGAGAAATGTCAAATAAATGGAATAATAATAATAATAATGTTCTTTTTTATGCTTTTACAAAGACGGGTAAAGTGCTTTAGATCAGCGGTCCCCAAACTAAGGCCCGCCTCCACATTTGGCCCGGCCCCCTGAACAATACCAGAGACGCATTATGATTTTATATTATTATTATTTCATAAATAGTGTTATTTATCCCGACTTTTTTTTTCTGTGAAGATCCCGGAAAGGGTTATTAATATTTGGTTATGTGTGGCTTTCTGGAAAACAATAAATGTTTACATTTAGGCACCCTGCGATCGTCACACTTTCTCTGTTACAAACTGACCCCGCCCCCCATCAGAGAAGGGAAGTTATGTGGCCCTCACAGGAAATAGTTTGGGGACCCCTGCTTTAGATAAGAAAAATAGATCACCAAGAGGCTGACATTTACAACATTTCTCATTCCCTCTGTTCCCCAAGTCATGCCAAATCCACCCTTCATGTTAACCCGTTGCCTTCATAAGTTTAGCACTGTGTACATTTCTGCAGCACCAACTCCATGAATCCGTCAGAATGAAAGGATATTTTCCTTCACTTGTGTTTACACCATGAACAATTTATCATGTCATCCATTATAATATTTGGATAATTGGAGAACAAGATAAATAATAACTAAAGAAATAAAGGTATGATTATGTAGAGGGAAATAAATAAATGATAAAAACCCCTCTATCATTTAATACCCATGTGGTTTGAAGTGCCAGGGTGAATATATAGGGTACTTTACTGTTTAGTGGACATATATGAAATTTAGGTTTATAAACTTTAAACAGCCGTGCTGATATGCAGCATTTATAAACAAACTGGGTCTACGTAATTTACAGCAAGAGGTGGACGCGTTGCATAACAAAGCTGCCGTTAGTAATAATAATAATAATGATATAATAATAATAATCAGCCGTCTTGATCTGTGCATGAATCTAAACTCACCTTATCGGGGTCTTTGCTCTCATTGTCCCAGCCAGTGTCGCCAAAGCTCCCCATGGACATGATGAAGGGCGGGGTCTGTGCACAGCCTCCGCCCATGGAGGGGTGCAGGAGAGAGGGAGGGCTTTTGGTGCAGCCGACCAACGGAAGGGAGCCGTGGAGGATGAACTGGGCTGGGCTCAGACCGGGGGGTGGAGAGAGAGAAGGCGGCGGAGGGATCTGTGAAGAGGAGGCTGAGGAGGGAGGAGCCAGCTGCTGCGACTGGCTCTGATTGGCCTGGGAGAGAATCTGCACGCGACAAAAGTAAAAAGGCAAAGTCAGGACACACTTCATCCCCCATTCACCACCAACTCCTTTGACGGGCAGCGTTGTGTCCTCTTTGAGTCTGTGTTGGAGAGTCGGTCTCCTCTTCTTGAAGATGGGTGTGGTCTGAGCTGGAAGTAGGGGCTTGATTCAAGTGTTTTGAGGCTAAAAGTGACACACTCCACATGTTTGACCTCGACTATGTTTGCTGCAACAATTCATTTATGTTTACATATTCTGAATGTTAGAATAAGAGAATCAGTGACTCAACAAAACAAGTGGTATCTGATCACAATCTTTGAGCATGCACCATTTAAAACACAAAGTTTAAGTGTTTCTGAAACTTGCCGTTGCCTTTTCCTTTAACGATGCAAAAATAAAATGTCACCGTTTCTTTTACTCGTAAAACAAATAATGTCAAAGGAGGACTGAGAAGAGTGACGCTCTCTGACCTGGCTGGTTGCGTGGATGAACTCTTGTGCTTTCGCTCTGCTGGCGATATTGGCCTCCTCCATTTTGAAGAGGAGAGCAGTCACTGAAAGGGAGAGTGATGAAGACCATTTTTTTCCTCAAAAATGAGCATCTATAATGGCCACATTAATAAACATAACATAATTGACACGGCAACATGTTATCCAGCTCTTGGGGCCTCTCAACACTGAATAGGACACTTTGCATGCATCACTTTCTATGTGCCATCCACCTATAGTTTTCAACCCTCCATCATTGCAATTTCGTCAAAAATATGTATAAAAAGAGGATATGATGAAGTCATATATCATTGTAAAGCGAAGATTCCATGTGACAGAGAAAAACAGCATTTAACCTTTGACCTCTAGAATATAATAAGGCTCTGGAAATGCCCTTAAAGCTAACTTCATATGGATCTGTGTGCCTATAAAGAGCATAAAAAGAGTCTGCCTCGTGTCGAATATTTTGTGTGAATATGTCGGCCATATTGTCCGCCGAGAGAATTGTTTTGGTTGCTGCCGTTGACATTCCTTATGATGCAATCCAGGAAATGCATTTCCAGGAACGCGTGACAGATTTTGTTTAGCTGGCCAGGTGTTTGTTGTGTTACAAACAAGGCTACAACTGAATTTGCCTGTGCATCCTTGTCCTGCATAATGAAAACCAACATTTAGATGTACGCAAACAACTTAGCTTACAAAGAATGTGTCGAACACAAAGATGTGCTTCCAGAATGTGTGAACCAAACAGGTTGTTTGGACTTCCCGTCTCCTTCGTGGTCTCCTCCACATTGACAGGAACAGTTTTCTAACGTGCTTGGCTGTAGTAATGGACCGAGCCATCTTGTTTTCTTGCTGACGATATTGTTACAATTATATTGGTCCATACGGGTAGGACACGTGTATTAGCGTGTACCAGTATGAGCACAAACACCGCGTCGCTCATGGATACCACGTGGGTCAAGCATTTGTGATGGCTCCATGTCTAAAGAAAACAACGTTCACAGTCCCAATTGTTTGATGCTTTTGTGAAAAAAGTGATTATTTTCAGTTTTCTAAAAAAGTATATTTTATATAAACATCAAAAACTGGATACACCTGGAAACAACTTGGTTCTTTAGGTAAGTAGGTGTGTTACGTTCTGCTGCTTATGAAGTGATTAACTGCTCCAAGAACAGAATCCAACTAAAAGGGTTTTTCCCGAGAACAAATTCAAGTTAATATATCATTTTTAAATGATTGGTGTGCTCTTTATGGCAGATAGGCTCATCAGATCTATATGAAGCTATAAAAAGGCATTACCAGAGCGATTAGTGATAGAGATCAAAGGTTACATTATGTTGTCTGAAAAAAAATTTGTCTTGGCTTTTCAACGATTTCTATGACTTCATGGTAAGGTTTACCCTCTTTTCAACTGGCTTTCTGTGCACGATGACCAACACAATAAAGGAACGTGATTATGGACAAAAACCTTTAAAAATCCTCAAGAGACGTGGTCCCTCCAAATGGGCTCAGCCGACTACCTGGCTTGGGTCCTGATCGTGTCGTCCCGTGTACGCCCCTTAAAAATGTGAACGTTGCGTAATAACATGACAGACTGTACATCTCTGGAGGGTACTCACACGCTAGGACTCCCCCAGTTGTGCAATCCACCCCGGTCGGCAGACCCCAGGGGAGCGCAGGCACTGCTGGAGGGGGAGGAGGAGGCGGCTTACTAGCAGACGAGGAGGACACAGAGGAGGAGGAGGAGGGGTCCGACGAAGACAGAGGCAAGGAAAGGGACGTGAAGCCACAGCCGGCGGAAGAGGACGAGCATGGGGGCGAGGCCAGGGATTTGGGCGCATCGTCTGGAGGAGGGGGCTTGGCAGCGGGTGTAGACAAGGCGATGCCGAGGCCCGCTCCCTGGGGGGCGGGCGGACTGGATGCTGGGAGCGCGGGGCTGGTCTGGGTGGGACAATCCTCGGCTAGGAACGACGTCTCTGGAGTCTTACAGCTGCTGTCCACGGTTTGAGAGTCCGGGGAAGACTCCCTGGTGTCACGCAGAGGAGCCGTGGAGGGTGGAGGCGTGTGGGGGGGCGAGGAGGAGGGTGGGAGCACACTGGTCGAGGACGAGGAGGAGGAAGAGGAGCAGGGTGCAGGACCTGCTTGGCTAACATGCGGACTGATGGACTTGCCTCGATCGCCAGTGGCCGACTGATCGTCCAAGGAGGCGCCCCCCCAGCCCTCGCACGGGGCTTTTTTGTGTCCGTCGTCTCCAGCCGCCGGGCCGACAGCGCCGCCTTTTTCTCGCGTCTTCTTGGCCAGCCGACGGCGGCGCTTGCTCGCCAGCGAGGACGAGGGGGAAGAGGCCGAGGAGGAGGTGGATGTGGACGTGATGGAGCTCGGTTTTGCCTTCTTGGATCTCGGTCCTGCGGGACCGCTGAGGGAGGACGGCGGCGCAACATGGCCGCTTCGTTTCCCCATCCCCGCCAGGTCTTTACCGCGGTTGCCCAGCGACAGAGGCTCTGAGCAAGGTTTGAGGAACGGAGACCTGCTCTCGTTGTCCCTGCAGAAGACCACCGCAATCGAGTCGCCCACCAGCGAGCCCCCGGCGCCCACCCCTGTACCCCCCGTCCCCAATAGGTCCATACCCATCTTTCCAGAGCCAACTGAAGTCCCCGTGGTGCTGCTCACACCCTCGCGCACCAGCACGGACACCTTTGACTGAAGCTTGCCTTTACGACTGCCGCCACTCTCTTTCTTGGACTTGCCCGAGTGACCCACGTCCTTCCTGCTTCCTTTGTCCCGTACTTTGTCCTTTCCCATCTTCCTGGCCCGCTTTGTGGAGGGGAGGCCCGATAAGGCGGCAGCAGAGCCCGAGGTGACTGTCAGGGACGAGAGACATTTGCCTTTGGAAGAGGAGGCGGAAGATTGGTCAATTTTCTTCGATGCGTGGGATTTCTTTTTCGGGTGATGTTTTCCAGTCTTGGGGGTAGTTTTGGTTTTGGGGCTGGGGACCGGCAGGTCAGGGCACAGGGCAGCAGGAGGCGTATCCTCGAGGGACGGGTAGTCCGAGTCTAAAGCCTCGCCATCCAAAGATAACACGTCAATCACCAATCTGTCTGAATCGTTGTCCGAGTCGTAGCCGTGATACCGTGGGGGCGAGATCGACTGCGATTGGCTGTGACAACTTCCCCGGTCATCCGTCTCTCCGGCCGAGTGCCATTTTCTCTTCTTCTTCCTCTTATGGGGCTTGTCAGAGTCCTGGATGGGCCGACAGGGCGAGGCCGGTGCGAGCCTTGGGGAGCCGGGCACGGTGGTGGTGGTTGTGGTGGTGGTGACTGTGATGGTTCTCTTGATGGCAAACAGGTCAGACCCATTGAGGTCTTGGATGGACGGCGGCACAACGGGGCGGCCGTCCCGACCCCGTTCCCTCTCACGCTGCCGGTCTCCATCGCCCTCCCTCTTCTCCCGGCTTCTTTTGGACCTCTTTGAAACGCCCCGCTCTCTGCTGCTTGAATGTTGTCTTCCCTTCCTTTCCGTCTCCTCCTTTCTCGGGCTGGACTCTCGATCCCTCTCATCTCTTCGATGACTACTTGTTCGATTTGGCTCCCTTTCTCGGTCCCTGTCTCTCTCTCTTCCTCTGTCTTTGTCCCTTTCCTTCTCCCTATGTCTTTCCTCAGGAAGGCTTGAAAAAGGCTGTCGAGTGTGGGCCCCTCTTCCTGAAGAGTTGCAGGATCTAGAGGCCTCTGGGCTGCTGTGCTGCCTTTTCTTCCTCTTCCGACTACTACTCCTGCTGCTCCTCCTTGCTTTAACTTCCTTCCCGGTCTTGTGCCCTCGCTCCTTCTCTTTGCTCCTCTCTTGACCTCCCTCTTTGTCCTTCCTACTCTTTTTCTTCTTCTCCTCCTTCTCCCCAGCCTTCCTATCCTTGCTTTTCTGTCGGTCGGAGTCCTTGGAACTCTTGGAGGACTTGCTGCGGTTCTTGGCGACTTGCTCTATCGGAGCTGCGAGAGGGGAAGAGGGCGTAGAAACTGGAGGATGGGAGGGAGGCGGTGGCTGAGGAGAGAGGGGAGAGGAAGCAGGAAAGGAGAGATATCTTTCCTTCCGCCTGCTGACCAACTTCCTTCTCAGATCCTCCACTCCGACCACAGGCTCATCCTCAGGATCCCCGTCCTCCTCCCAGTTGCTCTCTGTGCGGACGGACACAAAGCCATCGCCGTCCAGCACCCGGAGGATGCGCTCTGGTTTTGAGCCAAAGAAGGAGACGCTGGGAGAATTCATGGGGAGGATTTCTGCAGCTGGTCTCTTTTTGCCTCCATCTCTGTCCACAGCTCCAACTATCTCCCCTTCCTCTATCTCAGAGTGGTCGGAGTCAGCACCCCGCTGCTCCCTGGTTTTGGCCGAGCGACAGTCCACTCTCCGTCTCAGAGGGAGCTGGGTGGACAGATCAGGGCTGGGCAGGTAAGTCAAGGTGTCAGTGGAATCGGGAGGTTCTTCCTCTTTTTTCTCATCATCCCCTCCTCGCTCAGCCTTTCTCTTCCCGCCCCTCACTTTGCCACTTTCATCATCATCATCATCATCATCTGATGCCGGGGAACCAGTGGGGTCAAAGGGGTCATATTTCTCCCCTTCCTCCCCCATCACTCCATCAGTTGGTTGGAAAGGATCGTACATGTCCCTTTTCCCGCCTTCTTCTTCACGATGAACACGTGGCTGCACCGACTTGTGAGGGAAGAGTTTCGAGGAGGTTGCGTCGGGTGCAAGCGTGGAGGAAAACTGTGTTGCTAGAGAGGCAGAAGTGGAGGACACCCTGGCCACCTCCGACCACTGGGTCTGACCTTTTACATGGTTCTGATAAGCTGAGGAGTTGGCGCAGACAGAGGATGACGTCGACAGGGGCGAAGACGGATCGGATGACGGAGACAAAGAGGGCGAGCAGGGAGGAGGGCTCCTGGTAGTCTCTCTAACGCCACTTGAGGAAGAGGAGGCGGCCGGCCTCCGACTGAAGCCTGATGCTGGAGTCGAGTCCATGGGCCAGGAAAACTAGAGGAGCAGGAGTCAGACAGGATGGTTGCCACGCTGGAAAAAGGGAATCAACCTAAAAGAAAAAGGACAGGACACATGCAGTCTTTAATTGTACCATGAAAATCTACTGGAAATGTTCAGAGCGCAGAAGCAAATATAGCGTGTGGTCTTTGTGATCTCATCAGAGTAAGAGAATATTTTTGCTAGGATATATCTGGTTAATTTTTGATCAATTACATTTGGTGGTGTAACGGACATGTACACGGTTTGTCACGCATATGAACTGTGGATTAATTACAATTCATTGTTAACCATTACAGTATAAAAAATAAAGTTTCACTGACAATCGTTATCCACTAATACTTTGTAAAACGTGTGATCAGGACATCATTTATGTTTTTCTATTCTCTGATCATGTAAACAACTAAATCAATGTTTAAATCCACCGGAGAACAATGATTCCGTTCGGGCGACAATATGATGTGTTCAGGCTCCATTTGGAGAGAAATTGTATGGGGCAAAGACACGTTACCATGTGTTCACAATATGCAATCTTGTAAAATGTATTGCTAGTGAGAAACTTGAATCACGTCCAGTTTTTTGGAAGATGTTTTCACAGCAACATAAATAGATATAAGATGAAATATGAGATGTTTACACAAACTCTAAGCAGCTAAATTACTCATGAAAAGATTTGTTTTACTTAATAATATACAATCTTTTATCTCCGTATCATTTGAACTGTGTGTAAGTTCTATGAAGAAAAAATAATAAATAAGACTATAACAAAGTTTTGACTTCAGAGTGGTTGAAATTATTATTGGGATGCGTTAAAAAAAAGTCCTATATACAAGTTGCTTTATTCAAACGTATATATGGATCAGCAATGTTCTGCAATTAGTATCGGCCCAAAAACAAAACAATCAGGGATCACTAAAAGTTATATTAGAATAATAAATATAAAGATATATTTGTGCAGATCCAATCTGTGACTGATCCGTAAGTGTTATGATCCATTGCACCATTTATTACAATTTATTTGCAGGACTAGAGTAACATATTGTGCCCTGTTGAAGAACACCCAACTAACTTCCTATTGAATAAGATGTCCATTCAGCAAAGCATCCACTGGAGTGCTTTGAGGGCCCTTGTCTAAGTTACAGTGTTTTCCATATCCAAACATCATAACACATGATGCTTTTCTGTGGGTTCAGGTCTCAGTGACGCGTCTTATTATAGTAGCGTTAGTAACGCTGGGCAAAAAGTTACACATTGGTGGGGCAGACAGAAGTAACGCTGGGCCAAACGTTACATGTTTGTGGAGGAGACAGAAGTAACGCTGGGACGAACGTGTAACGTCGGTGGAGCAGACAGAAGTAACGGTCGACCGAACGTTAACGTTTGGTCTTCGTGAGACACAGGGCTCTCAAGTTTTGAAGACAGGCAAGAGTGACATTTCCCATCAGCAGCACGCACGCGCCCCCCCCCTAGCCCATTTCTTTTTTTTGATTGGATGATAAGTGGCTCCTCACAGCAGAACTCCAGGGGAGCGCTTGATTCCTCCACGGTGAGGGCAGCGCGGCCAGCTCATGTTTGCGCGCTGCGGCACATAACATTAAATAGCCGAGAGTTTTTTCAGCGTGAGAAATACGATGTGTGGCGGGAGTGCGTGACGTAAGACCGAAATGCGTGACACTTGAGAGCCCTGGAGACATGTCCCGGTAACGGGTGTGTACGCACTAGCTTGAGAGTTAATGGAACGCCACCGGGTTGTTCAGTCGATACGAATCGATACACATGACGTAGTCATTGAAAGAAGGGCATGTCCGCTGCAGGGATTCGGTGAACTAGCGAGCTAGCCTAGCTGATACGTTCGCAGCGTAGCTAACGTTAGCTCCGGGCACAGAGGGGCTGCGTGTCATGGTTTACCTGGAGTCCGGTAATGTGCACTCTCTGGTCACGGATGCCTTCTTGCATCACATTTATTCAACCGTTAAAATACAGCATCCACTGCTTTTTTTGCCCATTTAGATACGCAATCGTAGACCTGTACCACCAATCGCCGCCATCTTCCTTCCTTCGGCTCACACAGGACGACAAAGACTGATGGGAAACAGAGTTCATTGCGCCGTGACGTCACCGCGCAGCGTCACTCTCGTTGCACATTTCAATTGCATTCAGATAACTTAACATTAACCATTTTTATCATAAGCAAAATGCATATGTATACAATATAAAAACACAGGCATTTCAAATTAATCAAACAAAGATCATTAATTTCTTATTTTCTGATTGTAAGCATTCACAAAACAAGTTACTGGCAGAGCATGCCTGGAATGTTCCATCTGAATAAGACTTTACAGTGTTTCATTAAAAGCAACTAGAACCAAAATTAAAGTGAAATATTTTTTTAAATTTCAAATACATTTTTGCTTTTACTTGAGTTTCCATGATCTGATTGTTCTCATTAACATTAGGTCTCTTTCTAATTTGAAAGGTGTGTGCTACCTAAAAATGTAATTGTTACACTGCAAAACTAAACTACTTGAGTTTAGTTTAGCTAATTAAATTAAATTCAGTTTATTGTATACAGCCCAACATCACAAAAATGTGCCTCAAAGGGCTTTACAATCTGTAAAATAATGTTTGCTATCACAAAACAATATCTACTTTGTAATCATAAATATGTTCAACAAATATGCTTTATTTATTCTCAAAATGCTTTACATAATGTTGCAGTTTCCTCCATCTATAACCAAGTTATAATATATTTAGTGTTCTCGTGTCAAATCAATTGGAAAACTGCTGTGAGAGTTGAGGTCAGACTTCTAGAACATGTTTTTTTTAATGCATCCATTTGTTTGAGTGACATGTCAAATGTAAACAATTGTAATAATTTTTAAAGTGGACATAAAAACAAAAAAGGAACGCAAAAATAGTATAATGTCCATTTGGTGTACATTAGAGTTCCCCTAAAATACAATTTAGAACAATAGTGTTGTTTTGTATGAACACAAAATATGTAACAGTCAGCGTGTCCGACACGAGTAGAGCCTCTTAGCCAATCAGCAGATTGCATGAACATTTTAAGCGTATGTTGAAAGAACAAAACACAATAAATTAACAGTCAGTGCTGGACGAACGGTCACACTCCCGGTGAATCTATCCAACAGTTTGTGCGTTTGAAGTTTTGTTTATGCGTTGACGTCACAAACCACCACTGCCTGGGTTTGTGACATCAGAGCAACGGCTGCTTCGGACCAATCAGCGGGCACCGCTGCTGCTGTATCCTCCTGATGACGTCTGAAAGTAAGGCCTTCGAAACACAAATCCTGCTGATCGTACATTCATTGGGGCAAAGTGGAACCCTCTCCATTCTTTTAGCTACTTTGTTAAGCTCAAAGCATTTAGCGTCGTCCCAGCTGAAAAAGATAAGCCTGGAGATATTATATCTCCATCCGTCCGGGGAGGCTGGAGCTCATCCCAGCTGACATTGGGGCAAAAAGGCGGGGTTCACCCTGGACAGGATGCCAGACAACCAATCACACCTCCGGGCACTTTAGAGTCCGGTTAACATGAGCTACTTCTCTTTTGACAGTGGGAGGAACCCCCGGAGAACCCAGAGGAACACCCAGGGAGGACCAGCACACCACCGGGCAGTCCACATATTTTACGTGTTCCCTTAGAATGAGAAAATGGGGCGCATCGGTGTAAAGAGTGCAGGCCGCAGCTTGTATCTCTTGTTGATATTATTTTCCTGTTGGTATAAAACTGTGAAGGGTGTCCATTACTTAATTACCAATTGTAAAAATAAAAAATAAACGGCAGCATTGTAGAAAAGATTAGTGTACAGAACATACTGTTTACATTTTGGATGAGGCATTCATGAGGCAGGCATTTCTGACTTAGTCTGAAGTGAAAGTCCATTATCTCAAATCAGCATAAATGTTTTCAACTCTATGTCTCAAAAAAGAACAGATGTTCGAGGGCAGTCTTTGGCACCGTAGGATTTAGAATTTGGAGCACAACAGCCTCTTTGTGCTCTGCACACAACCAGAAGAGAACTGTCGACTGCGGGGACTTTGGTCTGTAAAGAAGTCAAAACCCACCTTCCCTGCTCCAGCACAGATATAACGCTCTATAAATAAAAGCCATATTCAGTATGCCCCTCGTGAGAGAAATGGCAGAAAAGGAACACAAAGAACCAGGGGGCTGCCGGTCCGGGGCCGACAGGAGGAACCCGGTTGGTTTGGGACGGGCAGCATAGCGTCGTGAACTTAAGTGTGTCGTGGAGCAGCTCAAACAAATAGTCAAACACTCTAAATCCTAACAATCCCTTCTTCTTCTTCTTCATCTCAGGAAGTCCGCGGCGTGGAGCAGACGGCCTGGGGAGGAGCTCGAGAGGAGCTGCTGAACGAGGAGAGGCCTCTGGGGCCTCAGACCAGCCCGGCGTCCTTGGCCATCTTGTAAAAGGCTCCTCGTTGAGCGAGGAGGTTGGAGGGGGAGTCGAACTCGGACATTTCTCCCTTGTCCAGCACCAGAACCCTGAGGGGACAGAACGCACGCATATGTTGGTATGACAGCCTCAGATGTTCACACACACAGGTGTGTGAACATCTGGTCTGCACACACACTCACGTTCTGTCTCACACACACACAAACTCAGTCTCACACACGTTCTGTCAAACACTTTTCTGTCACACTCCCTTTCTGTCTCTCTGACACACACTTCCTTTACTGTCTCTCACAAACACCCTTTTCTCACACACACTTCCTTTTCTGTCTCACACACACACACACCCTTTTCTCACACACACTTCCTTTTCTGTCCCTCACACACACACACTTCCTTTTCTGTCCCTCACACACACCCTTTTCTCACACACACACACTTCCTTTTCTGTCTCTCAGACACACACACACTTCCTTTTCTGTCTCACACACACACACTTCCTTTTCTGTCTCACACTCACACCCTTTTCTGTCACACACACTTCCTCTTCCTTTTCTGTCACACACACACACACCGGGTGTAGTCCATGACCGTGTTCAGGCGGTGCGCTATGGTCAGAACGGTGCAGTCTTCAAACTGAGATCGGATGGTGGACTGGATCAAGTTGTCCGTCTCCATGTCCACGGCGGCGGTGGCCTCGTCCAGCACCAGGATCTTGGTCTTCCTCAGCAGAGCTCTGGCCAAGCAGAGCAGCTGTCGCTGACCGACACTGGGGGGAGAACACGGAGACGTCAACGCGCTAGAAGAAGCAGAGTGGCGCTCGTCTTCCTCGCTGGCCATGTGTTCAGATCAGGGTCTGGTTCGATAGACCCGGGTCCCCTTTGGGTTGTTTATGTGTTTTAAGACCTTTAAGACTTGACCGTCAACCTGAAGTTTGCAGAGTGTCTGAAAGAATGCTCTAGAGCAGGTTAAGCATCATGAATATTATACTGCTTTCTTTAGACATACAATATAATATGTATGTCTAAAGATGCATCCAGGCTACAAGAGACTTTATTGATGCTTTGTCATTTTTTTTAAATAAAAAAAGCAATTTCCTTAGGAATTGCTTCCCTCATTTAACTCTACACTTCCTGCAGACGTGTCCCAACAAACAAAAAAAGGCAGGAGGCTTTTAGGATGACATTTCTGTGTCGGACGTGGTGAGGAGTAAGAGACGGCTGTTGTCAACGAAGGAGGGACGCATGAAGTTAGTTCATTAAAAAAGTAAGAAGTATAGATAAAGATGTCTCTGAGACAAGCCTGATTTAAACTAAAGGTCAAAGAAGTCAAATATGTTGGTGGAGTTATACCTGAGGTTCTCCCCTCCTTCGCTACACTCATGGCTGAGTTTGTTCGGCAGGCCAGACACGAAGCTCTTGAGATGAGAGTACTCCAGAGACCTCCAGACCTCCTCGTCGGAGAAGCTTTCGAAAGGATCCAGGTTCATCCTCAGAGAGCCTGAAAACAGCACCGGATCCTGAGGAGGGGGGAGGGGGGGGGATCGGACGACGACGACAACCGTGTCATCGGGATTTCTCAAGACAAGGGAGGGGCAAGCTGAGCACCCCTTTCCTGGGTACCTTTTTTGAGCTAGCATTCATTTCCATCCCCTGCGGAACTTTTTTTGTTGCGTCATCTGTGCACCGACCTGTGGTATGATGGTGATTCTGGACCGGAGCTCGTGGAGGCCCAGCTGAGCGATGTCCACGCCGTCGATGAAGATCTGGCCCTCGGACGCCTCGATGATGCGGAACAGCGCCAGCGTCAGGGATGATTTCCCGGCTCCGGTGCGCCCCACAATCCCCACCTTACGGGGTAGACGGAGCAGGACATGTGACGGGGCCCGACGGTGTGCACATACACCGTCAAACGGTCCCACACTCATCAATTCAACCACATTTTAAAGGCGTACCTTCTCTCCCTGGTCGATTTTGATGGTGATGTTGCGAATGGCGAGGTCCAGATCGTGGCGGTAGCGTAGGCCGAGGCCTCGGATGTCTATGCAGCCATTGGTGGGCCACCCCGGTGGGAGGCTGGAGGGCTCATGTTTCCACGCCGCCTGGTGGACACAGGGTAACTCGTTTTGATAAGCATAACTTCCAAATAAATCAATAAATTCAGCAAAAGTTATTTCAAGTATCAAATGGAAAAAGTAACTCAAAGTTATATTAAGTTTCCCTTAACCAGCTGATCAAGGGGAAGCTAGATTAGATTCAAACTGTCAAAAGTAAACATAACATTTTCCAAATGTATATAAAGACACACCACCATTTTCAAAATAGAAATTGTTGCATTACAGAGAAAAGCTACAATGGCACATAATCTGTGGTTCAACCAAATAATCAGCCAACATGAATATCAAAACACCGGAGGATCAATACCCCGATAATCAGGTGATATCTAGATTATTGATATTCGGCTGTATTGACTCATCGCGTTAGGAGTTTTGAGACGATTCTCACGGCTCACAGAGTCTTTAATTGGCAAATATGTGTTCTAATCAAAAGGTATAAGGATTATTTAGAAGAAAACATCTTCCCCCACATTGAACACGATGTCATTGGAAGCCCAGATGTCCCCGTTTTACAGCAGTGCTTAAACACAGCATGAATTTGAGCTGGTGGAAATAGTTTAATAAAAACCTCACTTTTGTGTAGATTGATTTGAGAGTTTCCGAAACATATTATTCATCTGTAGTCGAATTTCACTCTTTTTGACGTTTTGTGTCACTTCCGATGCACAGTCTATCCATGTAGAGACAGAAACTCGTTCTAAATTCGGTTTCCTCTCCTTTAAATCCTAAATACTGGTTCCGATCCAGCCCCATGTGGTCTTCGTACCTCTTTCTCCGTGTCACTGTACTCTTTCACTCTCTCCACAGCCACGATGTTGGTCTCCACCTCAGAGGACATCCTCACCAGCCAGGTCAGGGAGGCGGTCAGCTGCAAATGGGGACAGGAACAGGACAAAAGGTTTTGAGAGGTCTGTCCATCCATCAACACACAGGGGAGGTGAATAGATTGCAGTATTAAAAAACAAATACAGATGCGTAATGCATTCACTTGAGGCAAAAAAAAACACAGGATACAGGCCCTTACGCAATGTGACTTCCATAAGGTTCTCATTTACCTGAGAGCTGGATTTCATGGAAGCAAACATGAGGCTTTATGTCTGGACAGCTAAACCAGAGCCGTCGACCAACTAAACCACGTCGAAAATGAAACTAAACTAAGTAAAATGTTTTTACATGAAAGCCTTTTTTTCGTCTTCTTTACTTCCGAAAAATCGGAGATCTGTTTTCTTAACAGGATGCAGCACGCTTCCATGAAAAGATGCAAGTCTTCCAACTTGCTTTTGATAATCATCAGACCTCAGCGATCAGCTTTCCGAGAGTGTTTAATTGCTAATGGCAATAGTAAGGAATGCCGTCACAAAAACGAACACTTATAGAATGAGCAGTTAGCGTTCTCTACATCACGTGTTCCTCCCTTCCTGAACATCAGTGAATGCCAGTGTGGTGGTGACGAAGTGGACCACCATAAGGGTGCCGATCCGATTAAAAAGGTCTAGAACGATACGGATACAAAAAGGTGGCGCAAAGTGAATGACGCAATTATATAGCACATTCCTAAATACATGCAAAGCATCCTGGTGGACAGAGAGTCACCCCTCTGAAGCCCTGACGAGGAAGTGACCGGGTTTCCGGTGTGAGAAGGGAGCGTTTACCTGGAGGGCATAGGAGATGGACAGCCCCATGATGCCCGGGCTGAGACTCTCTCTGGCTATGACGGCAAACAGAGCGGCGAAGGACACGATGCAGTTTCCTACAAACTCCAAGCGGACGGCTAGCCACCTACACACACACAGATTCATTGACAGTCAAGACAAAAGACCATTGTAGAAACAGGAAGCGGCATATCCAACTAAAGACGAAACACTGTTTGCCCGTGACCTGTTTGCTACTATGCTGGGGTAGTAGGCCTTCTGGTTGTGGTCCACGCGCTGGTCACTCTCGCGGATGAAGCGCTCCTGCTCCCCGAAGGCTCGGATGACGGAGGTGCCCAGCAGCGATTCGTTGAAGTGGGTGTAGATGGGCGAACGGCTGACCGACTCCAGGCGCTTCAGCTGGCGAGACGATGCCACATAAAACCTCTGGACGGAGGGAAGGACAGAGACTTCTGACAACTTCCGAGCAACCGGTCAGGATGAAATACAACGAAGAGGGTAGGCACAGACCTTTTTACAAATAGTACCCCATATTTAGCACCTTGTTCTGCTATCTGAACACTTCAAACTAACCTGCACAAAAAAGTAGAGCAGCCCGAGAACAGGGATGATGATGGCCACCAGCGGCGTGGCGATCAGGATGATGACGCAAGAGCCCATCACGTTGAACATGGAGCCCATGAACATCTTAATAATGCTGGGGAGCACCGTGTCAATGGTGTCCATCTCCTTGGCGAAGCGGTTGACGAGGTTGCCGCTGGGCGTCCGCTCGAAGAAGGAGATGGGCGAGCGCAGGACGTCGTACAGCATGGACTGGTGGAGGCAGCGGGACGCCAGGATGCCTCCGATGGACGTGGAGAGGGAGTAACCGAAGACGGACACGCCTACGCAAGAAGAGCATCGAGTTGGTTTGTGCATGCTGTGGGAATTTCAAACACACATCTTAAGGTGCGTTCACACCAAAAGCGAAGCGATTTTTCGCGTCGCCCAAAAACGCGTGAGTTTACTCGCTCGACCGTTCACCGTGTTCTCACCATAAGCGTCGAGACGCTCCGCGAGGGGCGGAGCTTATCTCCGTGTCTCGTCTCCGTAAAGACCGTTATCATCTCCTTCATCCACCAGAATAACTAACCACTAGTTCTGCTTTATATTTGTTGTGGACATCCCACACACTAACGCCCTCGTGTTTGGGTTGATGACATCACCCGTAGGCTCACTCAGCTCGGTCACTTTCACCGATGAAGTTACTGTTACGTCTGAAAGACTTCCGCTTCCAGCGCTACGAGAGCGGAACATCTAAATGCCGTTACTGTGTTCATAACATTATTATATATAATATATGTTATTGTGTTCATAACATTATTGTCCGTCTTGTTCTGATTCAACAGCGGCGGGACAGCGATGACGCGCAGAGCAACTCAAGAGCTGATTGGCCCGAGTTGCGAGATGACAGCCTCAAAGTTGATATTTCAACTCCGGGCGAAAATTGCGCCGCTGTAAACGCGTCGCCCACATCGCGTCGCCCACATCGCGTCTGTACGTTGACTCTTCATGGGATTCGGTCGCACGAAAAAAATCGCATCGCTTTTGGTGTGAACGCACCTTAACTCATTGAGGTCAGAAACCGGACAAGAGTAACACAAGTCTAACTTCAACTGCCGCGTTTAAAAATAGGTCACCTGGACTGGTTTCAGATCCAAGTCAGAAACAAGTTGCATGTTTCGAGTCCTAAAAGAGTTAATCATTTTATCGTCTTCTGGATGGCCAATCACTGCCCATCATACTTTCCCTCTTGCTTGCGCAATGAGACTCATTTAAAGCATCAGGAAACTGAACACCATATTTAATCTTTCGGTTTAAGGAGGATATCAAGTCATTAAGTCAGGTGAAGGGCAAAGTGTCTACAAATGTCAATAAATCAAGTCTTTACTTAATTTAACTCGGGTAACATATCCCTGGATAGATATCACTCCCTGGTTCAGTATATTGCTAGAATAGCTTCTTATGCTGCGTTCACACCAACGGTTTTACTCGCTTCATTTGCGCCTTAGAGGGGGCGGGGCTTATCTCCAAGGCTTTATTCCGTGGAAACAGTTATCATTTATTCATTCATATTACCATGGAAGAACTAACCACTCGTCCTGCTTTATACTTGTTGTGGACATCCCATTAACATCGGAGCATCTAACGCCCTTGTGTCTGGGTTCATAAAATGAATATCATATATACATATATATATTACACATAACATCACCCGTAGGATCACACAGCTCGGTGACTTTCACCAACTATGTCTGTATGACTGCCGCTTACAGCGCTACTAGAGCAGCAGCAGTTATATTCACCAGCGGCGGCGCATCTCAACGATTGGCTTTCGCAACTCGCCGTCGGGCGAATTTTGCGGATCTACTCGCGTGAAAGATTCTCACCGCTTTTGGTGCGAACGCAGCATGAGATCGTTGTGTTCTCGTGTCATTTCACGAATTGGACGCCTGCACCGCTCCTCACCCTGGAACAAGCCGAGAGCGCCGTACACCCCGAGCCTCATCAGTCTGTTGGGCTGAGTGCCGTTGACCACGGGGTCGTCGGTCCACAGGCTCAGCCAGTAGTTGGAGAACAGGGACATCAGGTTTTGGGTGAGGAACAGCAGCAGACTGACGCAGGACAGAGTCACTCCGATGGCTTTCAGATACGACCCGAACACGGACAGCTTGACCTGGGCAGGGGGAGGAGACCAGGCTGTGGTTGGTACCATCACATACCGGCACCGCAAAGACAATGAATTAGTCCCGTCAAGCTTCCACCTACCAGTCCAGTGCTGGCCTTGTCGGCCTCCGTCAGCTTGCCCGCCTGCTTGGCCTTCTCGCCCGGCACCTTGTCCTCCTCATTCTTCTGGCACAGTTTGGACACACTGCCGACTACCGGACTGCTGCTTCCATGTGGCAATAAAAAAAAAAGTGAGGCGTTTGATTATATGCAAGAGCTTCAACGAGAGGAACAGAGAGTATATTACAGGTCTGGTGATGCTGAACCACATGCATGACCCACATATGGGTGATTTAAGGCTGCCTCAGGGTCTTTATCCAATATCATCCGACAGTGTAACCTCACCCGTGTGTACTGGAGGAATTTTACATTCTCTCGTCTAAAATGCTGTTCGAAAGTTCTTTATTTTACTTAGAACGTTTCCCACAACCACAACAGGCAGCCTGATGGGGGGTGTTGATAAAACTAATGATAAAAATCTCCAGAATTTTCAGAAATCGATTAAAAACAAACTGAAACTAGAACGGGCACTCTGTAGAGCGCATACCTTCGCATATCACAAGATTGGGCATTGAATTATGAACATTTTGGCATTAGTTGCATGCCAATTGGATAAAAATTGACCGCGCTATATGGTAAAAAGAAGATTTTAACCTTTTCATGACCTTGACCTTGAACTTTGACCCGATCAACCCCAAAATCTAATCAAATGGTCCCCGGATAATAACCAATCATCCCACCAAATTTAATGCGATTCCGTTTAATATTTTTTTACTTATGCGAATAACACGCACGCACGCATCCAAATACACGCCGATCAAAACATTACCGTTGCATTTTCAATGCGAAGGTAAATAGTAGTTCACTACAAGTTTGTGACGTAAAGATTTGGGATTACAAAAAAAATGACATTTCTAATTCTGTAATATTCTTGTTCACAAAAGCCCATGTAAACAATGACTCGGTTCTGCCCGGTATTGTGTGCCTCTCCAAAAGTCTGATACATTTATTTTCTTCTACTCACCCAACAAGAGCAGCTGTGCTGCCGTTCTCCGATGCTTTGCTTCCACTCTTTGGCACAGTTTCTGAATAGTAGTTTTTAGAAGAACATTTTTGTGACAAAATGGACTGATCCATAAACATGGCCAGCAAACCACGACTTGGATCCAAACCACTGGTTTGTGCGTCTTCGTTCCCAGCTCCAACCACTAGGCTCGGTGCAGTGTGCAGCGCGTCTCACCGTCATCGGCGGGGTGGTCGACGGCAGCGTACGTCCTCTGGAACTCGGCGAAGGCGCCCTCGGTGGCCATGAGGTGCTGGTAGGAGCCCATCTCCGTGATCTCGCCCTCCACCATGACCAGGATCAGGTCGGTCTGAGGCAGGTAGCTCAGTCCGTGGGTCACCAGCACACGTGTCTGCACACATGCACACACATGTAACACGCCTGTGTGCAAAAGGGGAATACCTGTGCCAATTTTGTATTGCACCTCACTATGATCACTATGATCATCATAAACACATCTTTAAACTACTTTACGTTATTACCACACAGAAAACTACATTCTCACATTGGTCCCAATCAATTGGTTTCAACCCTTCATCCTTATCCGAGTCCTTCAGGCCATTTATTGTTGCTGTCGTTGGGGAACATAACCCCCATAACAACGCTCTGCATCGCGTACCGTCATCAAATGCTGAAGGCGTGATTCAACGGCGGAATATTATATACTATTCCCGCATTGGTGACAACTGTCTACACTGCAAAGAAAGATGGACACAAATATTTTTTTAAAGAAAATATATATATATATATTTTTCAGACGCTCGAATACAGGACTGTCTCAGAAAATTAGAATATTGTGATGAAGTTCTTTATTTTCTGTAATGCAATTAAAAAAACAAAAATGTCATGCATTCTGGATTCATTACAAATCAACTGAAATATTGCGAGCCTTTTATTCTTTTAATATTGCTGATTATGGTTTACAGCTTAAGAAAACTCTAAAATCCTATCTCATAAAATTTTAATATTTCCTCAGACCAAGTAAAAAAAAAAATGTATAACAGCTGAGTGTTTGTCAAGGCTCAGGAAACCCTTGCAGGTGTTTCGAGTTAATTAGACAATTCAAGTGATTTGTTTAATACCCTACTAGTATACTTTTTCATGATATTCTAATATTTAGAGATAGGATATTTGAGTTTTCTTAAGCTGTAAGCCATAATCAGCAATATTAAAAGAATAAAAGGCTTGCAATATTTCAGTTGATTTGTAATGAATCCAGAATGCATGACATTTTTGTTTTTTTAATTGCATTGCAGAAAATAAAGAACTTCATCACAATATTCTAATTTTCTGAGACAGTCCTGTATACAATTATTATATATATATATTATGTACTAGTTTAAGTTACGGTATGAACGATGATGACTAATTAATAACTAGTACTAGTTTAAGTTACCCTAAGAACGATGATGCAGGGAATTAATGACTAGTACTAGTTTAAGTTACCGTATGAACGATGATGCATGAAGTTAATGACTAGTACTAGTTTAGGTTACTGTTAATGAAAAGCATCAGACAGGTGCACTTATTATTATGATGATGTAATAGATACATTACCTTTCCCTCAAAACTGAAACCGTACAAACAAAGTTTTAGCAGTTAAAATACATCAATGATGTCCTGTGGTGTTTGGTGACAGAGTTTTCTAGACATTGTGTTATTCCATCTCTCATTTGGCAGGTATCTACATTTCGTTTTTCGGCCTAGCTTTTCACGCTTTGTGACATTAATCTGTCCATGTTCATATTATACCTGCCTGCAACAACAGCATACATCAGAATGAATAATTAGCAACAAGCTAATTGAAAAATGTATGACAATGAATGCTCACAAGGTGCTTTAGATATACTGCTAGAGGCTGATAGGCTGCTGGGGGACATTTAAGATCCACTGAGCACCTCTCTCCTCTTCTCTCTCTACTTATGGATGAATTATTAACTCTGCCTCCTCCCCAGAGTCTCATAGTATCCATTGGACAATGAAAATACACACACACACCTTGTCCTTCAGCAGTCCCTGTGGGCCGACGACCTGCTCAAAGATGTGTTTTCCTACATGAGCGTCGACGGCGGACAGCGGGTCATCCAACAGGTAGACGGCCCGGTCGCAGTAGACGGCCCTGGCCAGGCTGACCCTCTGCTTCTGCCCTCCAGACAGATTCACCCCCTATGCAGAAGAGAGGCGGTCAGAAATAAAGCTAGGCATAGAAGCATTCAACAGTACTTTATCATGACTGCTGTGCCTTCTTTGACATCTGTGCCATTTAAAACTTTTATCGAGACAGCATCTTATTAAATTGTCTCTGAAATCTATTCGCCGCGAAATCTCTTGCTTTTTATTTGGCTTCCATGGCAACAGCACCGCAGTGCAGGCGTGGCTGGAGAGTTGAGATTTTCCTGGGACATTGGGATTCAATGCAAAAATACAAATATTTTGCCATATAAAAAGAAAAAAGCTCAAACTTATTATGAACAACACCTTCTGCTTCCATTATAGAATAAAAGTATTTGTTCTCTGAAATATTTGCCACTGATGTAGAAAGTGCAGCGGCTTGTAAATGAGCACGTGCTTCTTAACCTTTTCTGGTCTAAAATATATAAAATGGCACAAATAATGAAATATTACATTACTGATAGATATTATGAAAGGCAAACAAAAAGTAGCCCACGTGGGATTCCAGTGGGGCTTGACTTGTGTACCACGCTGCAGATAAACGGACTATGGGGGCGGTAGTGGATACCTTCTCTCCGATCTCCGTCTCGTCTCCAGCCGGAAGGATCTCAAGGTCAGGCTCAAGGGCGCAGGCCTCCACCACACGCTGATACCAGGTCTGCCTCCTCTCCTGGCCGAACATGATGTTGTCTTTCAGCGTGGCGTTCTGGATCCAGGCCTGCTGGGGAACGTAGGCCACGGAACCCTGAAGGCAGACGGACACGTCGGAACACATCATGGCATTCTGTCGCTTGCTGAGCGGTCGGACATGTGTGTGCCCCCCGGAGGATGAACCACTCAGGCTTTATGTCCCCGCACCCCGTCTTGTGAACAGGTTTTAGACAATGATCCTCAGCCCTCACATTAATGGACACGCAGTGTGATGTCATTAACTCCAACTTGTTTCTCTTAACTCCTGACTGCCTTCCAGCACTACTTAAAATCATGGTAGATGCCAAAATACAAAGTGAATGTCTAGGCTGTTGTCCAATTAATTACTACAGAAAACAACAACATAAAATAGAGTACATAGAATCACAGTGTCAACTCCTGATTGGTCAAACACTATCCACAACCAATAAGAATATCTCTTTGTCAGAAGTGGATTGCGCGGCCCGATCTGTTCAGCAATGTTCCGTCAGTCATTCTCAGTGTAGTTGGTGTTTTTTGGACATAAGTATAACAGATTTATGCACTAAATTCATCTACAAATCTGCTTCGACTATCAGACTAGAAGCAGCAACAAAACAATTGGGAGTAAACTACAGAAACAGGCAGGACAGCAAACGTTTACACAGGAGAGCAAGCATTATTACAACATTATTAATCTGTTATGTTACCTTAAGTCATTTATTGTTGCGTTTATAAGCCGTCAGTATTCATCTTCGCTATCAATGCTTTAATAATATGCTGTTTATTAGCACTTCTCAGCAAAGTAGTCATACCTACACGTCTGTCCAACTACTTTATGTGAAAAAATTTTGCCACGGTGTTTTAATGCGAATATTTCCACCGTGATAAAATGGTATTGCTAATCATGGCGAACCTGACTGGAGCACGGCGGGTTATGTTTTCAGACTTGTTGTCCTGGCAGGTGGCTTCATTCCCAGCTCCTAATTCCCATCTCAGAGCAAATTGTTAGAGTGCGTGTGTAAATGTCCTCGTCTTAAAGCCTTGATTGGTGATGCTCCATCATATCTTAAGGAGCGTGTCGTACCATAGTACCCCACTAGAGAGCTTGTAGTACCATATTACCCCACTAGAGAGCTTGTAATACCATATCGCCCCACTAGAGAGCTTGTAGTACCATATTGCCCCACTAGAGAGCTTGTAGTACCATATTACCCCACTAGAGAGCGTGTAGTACCATATTACCCCACTAGAGAGCTTGTAGTACCATATCGCCCCACTAGAGAGCTTGTAGTACCATATTGCCCCACTAGAGAGCTTGTAGTACCATATCGCCCCACTAGAGAGCTTGTAGTACCATATCACCCCACTAGAGAGCTTGTAGTACCATGTTACCCCACTAGAGAGCTTGTAGTACCATATCGCTCCACTAGAGAGCGTGTAGTACCATATTGCCCCACTAGAGAGCTTGTAGTACCATATCGCCCCACTAGGGAGCCTGTAGTACCATATTGCCCCACTAGAGAGCTGTCTCACTAAATGCGGGGCTACTTGTAGTTCCAAGAGTCTTAAAAAGTAGGAGGAGCCAGAGCCTTCAGGTATCAAGCTCCTCCTCTTTTATGGAACCAGCTCCACCTTCAGTCCTGGAGGCAGACACAGTCCCCTCATGTAGACTGAAGACTTTCCTCTTGATAGTCTTATAGTTAGACCTGAATCAGGTTCACCTGGTCCAGACCTAGAGATGCTGCTATAGGCTGATAGGGGACGTTTAGGATACACTGAGCACCTCTCTCCTCTTCTCTCTCTCCTTATGGATGAATTTACATCTCTCCATCACACATTATTAACTGCTTCCTCCCCTGAGTCTTTGTGACTTCACGTCTCATAGGGTCCATCGGACCTGGCTGGGTCTGATGCCTCCTGCCATGGCTCTGCTGATGCTCAATTATTGAATTTGACTCTTAGATGCACCTTTATGACGTAGAAGTGTAA
The DNA here is from genome assembly GCF_029220125.1 of Pseudoliparis swirei. NCBI lineage: Eukaryota > Metazoa > Chordata > Actinopteri > Perciformes > Liparidae > Pseudoliparis > Pseudoliparis swirei. The sequence continues at coordinate 105,886 of NC_079410.1, read as the reverse complement.
TGGAACAGTCATCCAGGGCCTGTGCTGCTTTAATCCCGTCTACTCGGCGTAGTAAAAGCAGCAGACGGAGAGGTTCAGTGTGTGCGTTAGTGTGAGAGAACCAGAGCAGCCACCTTGACAGCCACAGTTCCTTCCAGTTTGTCCATCTCTCCGAGCAGCGCCGACAGCAGCGAGGACTTTCCCGAACCCACGTGTCCCACCACGGCCACCAAAGAGCCTTCAGGGATACACACATTCAGCCTGCAGACACACGGGGAGATTCAAACCAATTCACTTCCATTGAAGAAACACTCCGGTTCATTTCTTAATCAAGAAACAATTTTTAACATACGTTAAAGCAGTGGTTCTCAAACTCTAGTGGGGTACAGTGGTACTACAGGTAGGGCGCAGGAGGAAATGCAGAAAGACCTTTATTGAGGACTTCACATCACTCAAGCTCAAAGTACACGGACATAAAACTTCGTCTTTAACAAATACATGTTGAAATGACTGTACCTTCATGTAGATGTTAACAGGTTACGCGTGCGTGACGGCTAAAGGTGCGTTCACACCAAAAGCGATGCGATTCACGCCATAAGCGTCGAAACGCTCCGTGAGGGGCGGGGCTTATCTCTGTGTCTCGTCTCCGTAAAGACCGTTATCATCTCCTTCATCCACCAGAATAACTAACCACTAGTTCTGCTTTATATTTGTTGTGGACATCCCACACACTAACGCCCTCGTGTTTGGGTTCATGACATCACCCGTAGGCTCACTCAGCGCGGTCACTTTCACCGATGAAGTTACTGTTACGCCTGAAAGACTTCCGCTTCCAGCGCTACGAGAGCGGAAGTCAAGAGCTGATTGGCCCGAGTTGCGAGATGACCGCCTCAAAGTTGAAATATTTCAACTCAGGGCAAAAATTGCACCGCTGAAAACGCGTCGGCCCAAGCGCCCCAAAATATCGCGTCTATCGCAGCCACACGCGTCTGTACGTTGACTTTTCATGGGATTCGGTCACGCGAAAAAAATCGCATCGCTTTTGGTGTGAACGCACCTTTAGACCGTGAGGTCGGCTCTTCTGCTGATGCCCTTTAAAACAAGAGCTCCACATTGAGCATGAGCGTGGCTTCATCAAGCTTGTTTTAAAAACATTTATATAGTAAAAAAACAGGCTCATTGCAGCCACTGATACTAATACAGTTTGAAACGCATATCTGCACTAATTTAGCGTTAGCGTTTTGAAAATGTATGCAGGGTAAAACTCTTTATTGCCAAATATTTGAACTTGTTTCATTTAGTTTTTTACACGTTGCAATTACTGAAATTACCTTGTAAATATATTCAGTGCAAAACAAGTCAATTGCAGCCACAATAAGCAATTTCTCTGCCAGTGTGCTTTTTTGCACACATATAGAGGGGCGGGGCTTATCTCCGTGTCTCGTCTCCGTAAAGACCGTTATCATCTCCTTCATCCACCAGAATAACTAACCACTAGTTATGCTTTATATTTGTTGTGGACATCCCACACACTAACGCCCTCGTGTTTGGGTTGATGACATTAATATCATATATATACATGACATCACCCGTAGGCTCACTCAGCGCGGTCACTTTCACCGATGAAGTTACTGTTACGCCTGAAAGACTTCCGCTTCCAGCGCTACGAGAGCGGAACATCTAAACGCCGTTACTGTGTTCATAACATTATTGTCCGTCTTGTTTTGATTCAACAGCGGCGGGACAGCGATGACGCGCGGCGCAACTCAAGAGCTGATTGGCCTGAGTTGCGAGATTATCTCCTCAAAATTGAAATATTTCAACTAGTGGCGAAAATTGTGCCGCTGAAAACGCGCCGCCCACATCGCGTCGCCCCAAACGCGCCGCCCGGAAAAATATTGCGTCTATCGCAGCCACAAGCGTCTGTACGTTGACCTTTCATGGGATTCGCTCGCATGAAAAAAATCGCTTCGCTTTTGGTGTGAACGCACCCTAACAGTCGACTATCTACCTGGTTGAACTGCCAATTTTAAAGTTTAACCGTCACAGTGGTGGAATAATGCAGTCGCGAAACAAAGGATCGTTCCATTCCAGCTACATGGGGGCCTGACTTTACATAGAAGGGTTTGGTTGCTAATAAATAATGATATATAACCAGCAAATGTTAACAGGCTAAAATAAACTAAAATAAGTGCTTTCAAAATAGTTCTGCCCCACGTTTCTTGCATTGAAATTTCCTTTGGAAGTCAGTATGGACAAGAGGAACAGCAACTCTTTCCCTGTACCGATGGGCATTAGAGTAATGTTTTAAAAGGGGACACACTAATTGAATTTGAATGAAGAAGTGTGCGCAAGCTGGTATTTTGAACATTCCATTTTTGCTGTAATTTTCCTGAGGAAAGATGACACCGACCTCTTTAGTGTGGGCGATTCAGCTCTGGACCAGCTGAAAACTCCATCCACCATGGAGATACTGAGCGAGGCTGAGGGGGAAGAGAGGGGAGGTATATTAGCATACTGTATGATAAGACACCTCCATAAACAGACACAAGAAAAAAAAGGATCTATACAACAAGTGGAAATGTACAATTCTGGGTAGAGGGAGGACACGACAGACAAGAGCAGTAGACAGAAGAGCAGTATTAAAAACTCAGCCTGGTACTGCTTCGTGCTCCACGCTGTCTTCCTGCAGCTCCTCGTGTGACAGGAACACTCGCAGACGCTTCAAGGACACGCTGGCCTGAGGATTGACACAGAGGGAGGAAACCACACTAAGACCAGTGGCAGAATGCACACAGTGCAGATTCACACGTAAAAAAAAAACTGTGTCCACGCAAAGTCAGAAATGTACATATGCATTATTTTCATCAGAGTTGTAAGCATGCGCCATGTGTGGAGGCTCTGGGTGTCCAACAGATACAGATAAGATAATACAAGTTTTCTAAATCAATTGAATGTTTGTGGTAAACATTTTTTTTCTAGAAATGTGAAAAAAAAACACTGTTTTACTACATTTTTTGTTAATATGAATCACAGCAAAGTTTAGTACAGAAGCACAATTACAAAAATGACTAAAAAATGATGCACCTTATTTTGCATGCAAGAAAAGATCATTCTAAGAAAAATGGAGGTAGCCTCGTTCGTCATCTATACATCTGGCTGCGGTAGCGGGTGATTGACGAGGATTGATGGTTCTGATTGATTAAGAGGTCAGTTCTGCCCACACTAGTTCCCCTTGTACACAGAGAGCAAACAGAAAGATATGAACTCTTGTCCCGTCATCGACCTCAAATCGTGTCTTTTGATTGGATTGGATTCAATCTGCTGTCATTGCACAGAGTACAGGTACACAGGCAACAAAGTGTATTCTCTGCATTTAACCCATCCTTAGTTATTACATTACATTACATGTCATTTAGCAGATGCTTTTATCCAAAGCGACTTACAATAAGTGCATTCAACCTAGAGTACAAACCAAGAACTACAAGAACACAGGAAGCAACACTTCCTCAACTCAGTCGAACCACAAAAGCACCACAATAAGTGCCATCCCAGTGCCACTGAAGTGCAAATCTGTGTTTTAATCCAGATAGTCGGAAAAGATGTGTTTTCAGTCTCAGGCGGAAGATGTAGAGACTTTTTGCTGTCCTGATGTCAGTGGGGAGCTCATTCCACCACTGAGGAGCCAGGACAGCAAACAGTCTGGATTTCGAGTGATTAGCTCGAGGTGCAGGAGTCACAAGTCAGTTGGCTGTTGCCGAGCGGAGCGAACGTGCCAGGGTGTACGGTGTGACCATATCCCGGATGTAGACGGGGCCCGATCCGTTTAGAGCACGGTACGCCAGAACCAGTGTTTTGAAGCGGATGCGGGCAGCCACCGGTAACCAGTGGAGAGATCGAAGGAGCGGAGTGGTGTGGGTGAATTTCGGGAGACTGAAGACCAGTCGAGCTGCTGCATTCTGGATGAGCTGCAGAGGTCGGATGGCCTTAGCGGGTAGACCAGCCAGGAGGGAGTTGCAGTAGTCAAGGCGTGAAATGACCAGAGCCTGGACCAGAACCTGTGCCGCCTTCTGAGTAAGAAGAGGCCGTATTCTCCTGATGTTGTGCAGCATGTACCTACAGGAACGCGTCGTCGCAGCGATGTTGGCTGTCAGGGAGAGTTGACTGTCTAGTGTCACCCCGAGGTTCCTGGCAGTCAGGGTAGGGGCCAACACAGAGCTGTTGAAGCTGGTAGTCAGGCCATGGGTGGGGAGCCTTTCCTGGAAGGAATAGTAGCTCAGTCTTGTCAGGGTTGATCTTCAGGTGGTGAGCAGACATCCACTGAGAGATGTCAGTCAGACAGGCAGAGATTCGCGCCGCCACCCGTGTTTCGGCCGGTGGAAACGAGAAGATCAGTTGGGTGTCATCAGCATAGCTATGGTAGGAGAAGCCATGCGAACGAATGACAGAGCCGAGAGAATTTGTGTACAGAGAGAAGAGAAGGGGACCCAGGACGGAGCCCTGAGGAACCCCAGTAGTGAGAGGACAAGGATCAGACACAGATCCCCTCCAAGTTACCCAGTAAGTGCGGTCGTTAAGGTAGGAAGAGAAAAGAGCGAGTGCAGTGCCTGAGATCCCCAGGTCCTGAAGAGAAGAGATAAGGATCTGGTGGTTCACGGTGTCAAATGCTGCAGAAAGGTCTAGAAGGATAAGGACAGAGGAGAGAGAGGCTGCTCTAGCAGTGTGAAGCTGCTCAGAGACAGCAAGGAGGGCAGTCTCTGTTGAGTGGCCGGCCTTGAAGCCAGACTGGTGAGGGTCAAGAAGGCTGTTACTGTGGAGATAGGAGGACACTTGGCTCAAGATAGCTCGCTCCAGAGTTTTGGAGAGAAAAGGAAGAAGAGAGACCGGTCTGTAGTTGCTGACTTCAGACGGGTCAAGCGTGGGTTTCTTCAGGAGAGGGTTGACTCTCGCCTCCTTCAGAGAGTTAGGGAAACAGCCAGTTGAGAGGGAGCTGTTAATAAGATGGGTGAGGAAGGTCAGGAGCAATAGCCTGGAGAATGGGAGACGGGACGGAGTCAAGGGCGCAGGTGGTCGGTCGGGCGGAGGTCACCAAGCTAAGAACTTGATTGGGAGACAGGGGGGTGAAAGAGGAAAGAGAGGGGGATGAAGAAGTTAGTGTTGGTGAGGTGATAGAAGATGGATTGGTAAAGGAGGAGCGTATGTCGTCTATCTTGTTTGTAAAGTAGTCGACAAAGTGGCTCGGCAAAAGGGTGGATGGAGGAGGGGGACAGGGGGGATCAAGGAGGTTGGAAAAGATAGAGAAGAGTTTTTTAGGGTTAGAGAAGGAAGACTGAATTTTGGTCAGGTAGAAAGAGCTTTTGGCTGCAGATATAGATGAAGAGAAGGAGGAGAGAAGAGATTGATAGAAGAACAAGTCTTCCGCTTGATTCGTTTTTCGCCATTTTCTTTCCGTCGCTCGCAGGCTGGCTCTCTCGGCGAGCACCAAGTCCGACAACCACGGCGCCGGAGAGGATTTCCGAACCGGTCGTGTCTTAAAAGGACAAAGAGAATCAAGAGATTAAGACAGGGAAGAGAGGAGAGTGTCTGTGGCAGAGTTAGGCTGCATGAGTGAGAAGGAGCTAGTTGAGGGGAGAGCAGATAGGACAGGAGGCCAGGGAGGAGGGACAGAGGGTGCGAATGTTGCGCCGTACAGGTGCAGAGTCTGTAGATATGGGTGGGTTGTCAGTACCATAGAGCGAGAGAGTAAGAGATGAAGAAGTGGTCAGAGACATGGAGAGGAGTTACAGTGAGGTTGGAGGTAGAGCAGTTTCTAGTGAAAATGTAGTCAAGGCGGTTGCCGGCTTTGTGAGTGGGAGGGGAGGGACTGAGTGAGAGGTTAAAGGAAGACAGTAAGAGTAAGAGATCACATGACTTCTGTCTGGATGTTGAAGTCACCCAGAAGGATGAGCGGGGGGCCGTGTTCCGAGAAGTTCGACAGGAGGCGTCTAGCTCTTCCAAGAAATCTCCCAAAGAACCAGGGGGACGGTAGAGAACAACAATGTGTAGTTGAACCGGATGAGTAACCGTCACAGCATGGAACTCAAAAGTCAGTGGGATAAAGAGTGGAAGCGAGTAGGGAGAGAAACACCATGTGGGTGAGATGAGTAAACCTGTACCTCCACCCCGACCAGAGGGTCTGGGTGTGTGGCTGAAGGAGAAGGCAGAGGAGAGAGCAGCCGGGGTAGACGTGTTGTCTGCTGTGATCCAGGTCTCAGTGAGAGCCAGGAAGTCAAGCGACTGCTCCATGGCAAAGCCAGAGATGAAACCGGCCTTGCGGTTGGCTGACTGACAGTTCCAGAGGCCTCCTGTGACCAGGTGCTGGGTGTGAGTAGAAGGGGTAGGAATGATAACCGAGGAGGGGTTCCGGTACATGAATGAACGAGTCCTATAGTAACTACGAGTAGAGATACGCACAGGTATGGAAAAGACACACATATTCACAAAATGGTGGAATACACAGCCACCCACGAAGACTCCTATGTCTTTGTCCTCCAAGTCTTCATCCAATGACGCTACAGCTGACGCTAAAGACCCGATCCGGTTATGAGCCCATGTTGGTGCCAATTACCTCCAGCCGCGTTGACACCACCACTTGCTCGTTGGTATTCAATTGAAACCAGGTGATGAGCGCTCGTCCAATCAGTGAAGATTCAGGTGTCAGTAATCAGGACACCTCTCTACCAAAACAAATCCTAAAACAGTACAGACCAACAATCCAGCAGCTCTAAACAAATACAACAGTAACTCAGCAGATAACTAATTTAAAGAAGACACTTAGCAGGATCCAAGTAGCCAGTAGTCTCGCCTCACAGGTAGAAAATGCACACTGTTATAAAGGAGCAGTAGGCTGCAGTGAAGCGCCCGGGGAGCAACTGGGGGTTCAGCGACTTGCTCATGGACACTTCGACTTGCAATTGATGCGGGGATCGAACCGACGACCTTGGGGTTGCAGGACGCCCCCCTTACCCCACTGAGCTACAGCCGCCCCATCGATGCCCTTAGCTTACAGCAGAGCGGCTAGGTGCCATTATAAACTGGGGCTGCACAACACAATATTTTATATGGTTTCAATAACTCATTTCAGAGTAGACATACTACTTTCCTCTTTCACAGAGCTTATAGTTAGGGCTGAACCCGGTCCAGTCCCGAGAGATGCTGCTATAGCTTCTAGGGGACGTTTTAGGATACACTGAGCACCTCTCTCCTCTCTCTCCTTATGGATGGATTTACATCTCTCCATCAACCTCCTACCTGGTAGGCAGGCCTGTATAAATTACACTGAGTTGAAAAATGTATATTCAGCCATATGAAGCAGATTTAAGGAATGTCCCACCCAAATGAATACAAATCATGTTCATATTCCCTTGTTGTGACATTCCTCCATGCACATAGTTGTGGTTTCATTGAGCCCCGTTTCCAGACCCCGTTCCAAAATATAAGGATTAGTGGTGTTGGTGCAGACAAATGACACACATTATGCGCTGTTCCAATAGTTCCTCTGAAGCATTACCTTCGCATTGAAAATGCGGAAGGTAATGTTTTGATCGCCATGTATTTATTTATTTGTATGCGTGTTACTCGCATAACACAAAAAGTATCAAACCGAATCGCATGAAATTTGGTAGGATGATTGGTTATTATCCGGGGACCATTTGATTAGATTTTGGGATCAAAGGTCAAGATCTTCTTGAATCGCATGACATTTGGTGGGATGATTAGCTATTATCCGGGGACCATTTGATTCGATTTTGGGATCAATCGGGTCAAAGGTCAAGATCTTCTTTTTACCATAGCACGGTCAATTTTTATCCAATTGGCATGCAACTAATGCCAAAATGTTCATAATTCAATGCCCAATCTTGTGATATGCGAAGGTATGCGCTCTACCGAGTGCCTGTTCTAGTTAAACTATGGATAGCTAGCGCTTGCGTTTTAAGATTATTAAATCATGTACAATAGCCAAGAACCCAACAGTGTTGAAAAGGAATCCATTCTTCCAAACACAAGTGTTAGCCTTAGTAAATGTCTTGAATGTCTTTAAAGCATGGTGACACCTTTGTTGGTCTTTTTCCGTAGCAGACAGTTTGACCTTCTTTTCCTTTTTCAAACCAGAGTTATATTTGACGCATCCAATCACTGATTAGTTGAATGCGCCAACTCGTGTTAAGGGACGTAGTCAGCTGGTTTTATTGCGACGTAGAGATGCGTGTCGGCTTTATAAATGGTGAGATATTTGGTTGTATAACCTGTGCTGGCGGTGACGTGTCAATGTTGAACACAGTGTGCTTTTTGTATCGATTTCCTCAGGCCGTGATTTTTTTATCAAGCATGACAAGTTTGGGGCAGATTCGAGGAAATCCAGTGGAGTACCAAGAGCATGTTTAATGAGGAGACATCGAAAATGTGATGTGGGCATCTGCTACAATATTGGTGAGGATATGACATATTGAGTTCATTGGTCCATATCTTCTGAGCACAATGCGATGTCAACAAGTTTTTGAGAAGTTTTGATGACATCGAACGAATAATGATCTGCAGAAAATTTTGTAAGAATCGGACCCAGCGTTTAGGAGGAGTTGGGAATCTTAAAGAAAAATGTCTTTTTAAATGGCAGAAAATATAATTAGGCGCATTTTCGCGCCATGATCGACTTTTGTAGAGCAGATCAAGCGGACAAGTGTTGTGTAGTGTCACCGTGGCGCTTTAGAGAAAAAAAATGGTCATACCTTGAGGAAATGTAAACATTTTCACCAGGGTAAAAAAAAAAACAAGCAAGGGAATAAAGTCGTCTTTTGTTTCGTCATTGAGGTGAATGAGTCCTCTACCCTGAACCCTGTATGCTTTGGAACCGCAGATGTTATTTCAAAGCCTTCCATTCCTGTGATGGTTAACCAGGAAATGTTTGTTTAATACTGGAACTTTAGATCTCTCCTGTTGCTCAGGGGCTTTTTTTATAGCCGAGTTATATGACCAAACTCTGGACCACTCTTCCATTCCTAACTCATGTGGACCTAGAACGGGCACTCTGTAGAGCGCATACCTTCGCATATCACAAGATTGGGCATTGAATTATGAACATGTTGGCATTAGTTGCATTCCAATGGGATACAAATTGACCGAGCTATGGTAAAAAGAAGATTTTGACCTTTTCATGACCTTGACCCGATCGATCCCAAAATCTAATCAAATGTTCCCCGGATAATAACCAATCATCCCACCAAATTTCATGCGATTGGGTTTAATACTTTGAGTTATGCGAGTAACACGCATACAAATAAATAAATACACGGCGATCAAAACATTACCTTCCGCATTTTCAATGCGACGGTAACAATGGAGACAACAATGGAGGCTCACTAACCTGCACCATGCTACTGATGACCATTGGCAGCATGTTGAGAGGAAACCGCAGGATGTTGAAGAGGGCCAGTGACACGAAGGCCTTCTGGGCATCGAGCACGTTCTTTTCGTCACTCAGAACGTACACGGTGAAGGTGGACAGTGCAACCTGTACGGCGAACACAGCAGCAGGGAGAGAGAAAGAGGTCTCAGTGAGAGGATAGTCCTTTTCAATTGGTTCTAATGTTTCCATTTGCAGAAAATTAGAGAAGCAAAGTCTTTTTCCCGACAAAAGTCTTGAATATTAGACACCCGATATGTGTGATCTTGTCCAGTCTGTATAGAAACTGCTGCGTGCTTGGACGTCTGCACCAGCTATGAACAACATGACGCCATGTCCACACAATGAGATTACGTCATCCACACACTTGATTTCTTCATTGTGGGGCACGTCTGTGTTTGGACTCACCAGGAAAGGGGCACAGATCCAGGTGAAAGAGGACATGGCTCCCAGGTAGGCGGTCTTCTTCAGGACCCGCAGCTCACTCTCGCGGATCTTTGACACCTTGTCCTTGAAGGCCAGCTCCCAGGCGTACAGCTTCAGCACCTTGATGCCGTTCAGGATCTCGTTCATCAGCTTGATGCGATTGTCTTTGCTCTTCATTTGGGCGACCTGCTCAACAAACAACACAAAGTCAGACGACCTACACACCGACACGAGCTCGAAGGGCATCCTTGATCTCCGGTGCTTGTACCTGGTTGAGACGGACCTCTGTGTGTGTCACTTCTGTGTGTAAATTAAAATAAAGTGCTTGGTTGGATACGCCTTCACACACACACCGATGTTGACCAATGGATTTCCATGACTTTTAACCACATTTCCATGACCATGTGATTTTGTAATATACCTTAAATAACACAAATGAATGAGAGACAATAGTTTGACTGAAATAATTATTAATATAAATGTTTATTCTTTTAATCAAACTGCGTGAATGAACATGTGAATATAACAAATGTCCATGGCTTTTACCAAACTATTGGGATTACATTGTTTTTCAAAGACTTTTCCAGGCCTGGAAATAACCATTTTTAAATTCCAGGACTTTTCCAGGTTTTCCATGACAGTACGAACCCCGTCATTGAGCCATCTGAACATTAGAAAGACTGCAGAGGCGATACGTGGCAGTAATCAGGGCGCTTCGTATGGCTTTAGAGGACAGATTTGTGTACCAGTGTGTGGTGTGTGTGGAGAAGTCCCACCTGGTACGTTTTGGTTTTCATGGCGATGACGGCATTAATGGGAACCATGAGAACCATCACAGCCACTCCAGCCAGCACGGACGGACCCAGGTTCTGCACAGAACAACAGATCAAAACTACAATTACCGCCTCGTGGTTGATCGGCTCGGCCGACCGGTCACTTCACATCCATCTCCGTCCAAAACACAATGCGTCCACCGCAGCTGCTAAACCGATAATGAAAAGGGAAAAAAGAAAGACATGTACACCTATATTGATCCCACATTGGGGACATTCTTCTCTGCATTTGACCCATCCTTAGTTATTAAGGGGCAGTGAAGCACCCGGGGAGCAACTGTGTTTTGTTGTTGTTTACAACAGACTGTCAATTCATTTATTTGGTACCCGATACTTTGCTTCATCACCTCGTCATACATAATGCACAGTTCAGAACGCTGCGACAGACCAGAACATGACAACTTAAACGTTTTTATAAGATTCTAGCGTCAAGTTTTCCATTAGCTGGCCACAAAGTCTCTACCTCCATGTGGCTGATGGATCATGGAGGTCTGGATCGTGGTCCATGCCTACTACCAACTATTCATACACTCTGTCATACTCTTTAAATGTGTTTTAACTCTAATGTGTCCTTCTATACACAGGACATCTATTGCACCTGTCCATCCTGGAGAGGGATCCTCCTCTGTTGCTCTCCTGAAGGTTTCTTCACTTGTTTTCCCCGTGAAGGGTTGTTTAGGAGTTGTCCCTGATCCAATGTGAGGTTTTGGGACAGGGATGTCTATGTGTACAGATTGTAAAGCACTCTGAGGCAAATTTGTAATTTGTGAGAATGGGCTATACACATAAATCGAATTGAAAGTCAAATTACAAAAACGGCAAATTGTATGACTTTTACACATCAATTTTTTCGTATGGCTGCTGGTGCTAATCTGCTGTGATTGAGAAGTTTGCCTTTTTTGTTTAACTTAATAATCACAAAAGGGATAAAAAAAGACCAACGTACATTAAAAACCTGCTTCCAATTACTCAAAGCAAAAGTATCCCAAAGAGTTTTGTTTTGTATATTGTTTGGAACACACCTCCATCGCACGCCTACACTGTAGAACAGCTGCATCTCTCCTCAGTGAGCCAAGTTGTTTCTTCTTGATCCAGAACCGACTGCTGCATGATGTCCCGCCACGGCAAGTGTATTGCTTGTCCACCAGAAAACATTAACCCATCGCCGCCCGCATGCTCACGTGTTTACGTTGGCAGTCCATTTTACGTTAGTGCGCTCGGGACCAGTGGGGACAGTCTGCAGTCGCCCTACCTGCCAGAGGAAGTAGAGGGCCAGCACCACCTGCAGCGGGGCGGACCATATCATGTTGATGTACGTGACGAGGTCCATGAAGCGCTGAGTGTCCACCGACATCAGGTTGACCATCTCTCCCACCGTGGAGGTGCGGCGGGCCGCGCTGCTTATCACCAAGGCCTGAAAAGATGCATTTTTTGGTAAAAAATAATTATTTGAATACACAGCGCTGTGTCTGATTTATTAGCAAATGTATAAAATTCAGTTTAGGAACGTAACACTTATTTGTTATTGAATATTTATCAAACAACCATTTGTAAAATATTTTTTGGATTGATGCTAATTTTATATATATATATATCTTTTTTTATCTGAGGCACGCCCTGGAGTAGTGACATCCAAGTACCCCCTGACCAACGCAATACATTTTTGGTTGAAAAAAAATAATATATGTAATACTCAGCGTTGGGCCATCAGTGTATAAAATTAAGTGTCTGAACTTATATATATATAATTATTATATTTATTAAATAACTATTTTTAAAGGATTTAATTTACTGGATACAATTTTAAGTATATTTAGAAAAATCTCACGTACTGGAGTGCCTTCACGTACCCCCATTTGAGGACCACTGTTTTAAGTTACTGAAAGTTTTAAATCAATCGACTTTTGGTTCGTATTAAAAATATCACGATGGCTTTAATCAGAGTAAAAAACTATTTAAAACAGAGGAAGTGAGTCCAATCTAGACTTAAACAATTCCTTGCTGGTTATGTCATCTTTGCTTTCTTTGGATCTTTCTTGTATTTCTATTCCAAAGAAAAAAATTTCCCTGTACCTTCCTGTAGATGGCTCCTATGATGGCGGTGCGCAGACGCATGCCCGAGACAAAGCAGACTTGGAAGTACTTCTGGAGGATGAGCGACTGCACACAGGTACATATGAAGAGCAGCGCCGTGTAGAAGTAGCCGTGCCAGTAGGGGGCGCTGGAGTTGTTGACGAAGCGGATCAGCAGCCTGGGTGGGATGGAGCCAACAGAAAGAGCATGAGGGACATGTTGACGCTTATTAATGAAATCACAAAATATGGTCCGTCTGATCTTCACAACCCTTTCAGAGACTCGTGAGCTTTATGCCACTGTCCAATCTGTGCTTAAAAGGCAGTGTACAATAGCGTAACCCCAAATTATTGAAAAAAAAAAATCCTTTTATGGAACCAGTTTGAACTTTCAGTCCGGGAGACAGACAGTCACCACATTTAAGAGTAGACTGAAGACTTTCCTCTTGATAGTCTTAAGGTGCGTTCACACCAAAAGCTAAACTATTTTTCGCGTCGCCCAAAACGCGTGAGTTTACTCGCTCGACCGTTCACCGTGTTCTCACCATAAGCGTCGAGATGCTCTGCGAGGGGCGGGGCTTATCTCCGTGTCTCGTCTCCGTAAAGACCGTTATCATCTCCTTCATCCACCAGAATAACTAACCACTAGTTCTGCTTTATACTTGATGTGGACATCTCACACACTAACGCCCTCGTGTTTGGGTTCATGACATCACCCGTAGGCTCACTCAGCTCGGTCACTTTCACCGATGAAGTTACTGTTACGTCTGAAAGACTTCCGCTTCCAGCTACGAGAGCGGAACTCAAGAGCTGATTGGTCCGAGTTGCGAGATGACCGCCTCAAAGTTGAAATATATCGGGGCGAAAATTGCGCCGCTGTAAACCTGTCACCCACATCGCGTCGCCCGGGAAAATATCACGTCTGTGCATTGACTTTTCATGGGATTTGGTCGCGCGAAAAAATCGCTTCACTTTTGGTGTGAACGCACCTTTATAGTTAGACCTGAACCAGGTTCACCTGGTCCAGACCTAGAGATGCTGCTAGAGGCTGAGAGGCTGCTGGGGGATGTCTAGGATACACTGAGCACCTCTCTCCTCATGGATGAATTGACATCTCTCCATCACACATTACTAACATCCTTCCTTTTAAAAGAGTCTATATGCTTACAAAAAAATAAAAAATAAACTCTCACCGGAGAATCTCCGGCCCGACGAACATGAGGACGTCCTGGATGATCTTATAGAGGCAGGAGATGAGGAAGTAGGGCCCGAAGGTGCGGCACAGGGCCAAGAGCAGGGACGGCTCCTTGGTTTTCTGGGCTTTGACGATCAAGATCTCGGACTCCTCCACGGCCCGGCCCTCTTGGCCCTGTCCGGGCGGGGCCTTCTTGGGGGAGTACAACGTTTTCTGCTCCGTCCTGACGGGAGGGAAGTGAAGGAAGGCAGACGGTTTTTAACACGACATGCTAAAGTAAGTAAAATAGTTTGTCGACAGGAGATTCATCGATGATTTGTGGGATCTTTTTCCTCCGTTCAGTGGACCTGTATTCGAAGATGAGACCTCCACACAACGTGGGGTTATTGTGAAAATATATATAGAAATTTTTTTTTTTTAAAGGTGAAAGATATGAGTGTTCGGTGTCGTAAAATTGTTTCTTCAGACCAAAGCCGCCTGTCAAAACATCTTATCAACAGCTTTGTGGAACAAAGGAGAGCAAAATATTATTCTTTCTTTTCTGTATATATCTCTGAAGTGGTTGTGCTCTAGCTGAACCGAGCTCCTGACCTTTTGACCTTTTGGCACCCCATGTCCCAGTGTCGCACCAGCTGTGGCACCACTGTATGGGAGCGGTCCTCGGAGTTCAGAGACCACAGATCCTTCTCCTCCAGGGGGCGCCGGTAGCCCGTCACCATCATCCTGGTGGACACAAGAGGGGGGGCGCATTTCAATACAGTGACTTAGATAACACTGTGTATATCAATATATAATATTATTAGGGCTGTCAATGGATTAAAAAAAATGTAACTAATTAATCGCACATTTTGAAATTCATTAATCGCGATTAAAAGTTAAAAGTTCATTCTTTTTAAAGACCAAACTTCACACAGAGCTGTGTTTTCAAAGAGGCTCCTACCTATAAAGTGCCAGTGAGGTATTTAATATTGTGGATGATAAATTGTTTGTTCAGTGAAACATCAGATTCGTTAAAAAAAAGAAGTATATTGAGACCCCATTGGTCCTGTCATCTTTAACATTGAACAGCAGCAGAACCAGTGGCCTTGGTAACTGACTGACATTCATATATGTCCTGTTCACCCTCTGGAGGCTGGGCTCATTTTATACATTTTACACAAAAAAAATGTTAATTCACCTTTTAAAGGCGTTTGCATATGACACATACCCACGTGTTATACATCAAACATTCCAGAACAATCTCAGCTCTATTCGTTGAGGCACATTTGTCCTCGTGCCGTGTTCTCTGCTCTCTGACTGACAGGCTGCTATAGAGCCTCACCTGTGTGGTGGGAGGTCCTTTGTGATTTACTGAGTGTTCATTGGTTGTTTTTTTCCCAAAATGTTGACAGACAAACGGATTGACCAATCACGGTGAAGGTTTCGTGTGACGAGTTATTTCCGCGCCGCGTCACCCGACACGTCGCCCCTCAGTTCCTCTGTGTATCGGAGGGGGAGACGGGGAGGAAGGAGGAGCAGGAGGAAACCCGACTGATTCATCCACGAGTTTAAACTGATTTCTGCTCCTTATTTTCGCGGAGAAATAATTGTTTTAAAAACGGAAACAGTGTTAAACCGTACTGCCGCGGTTTGACACTCGGTTTGAGTGTAAAAACTTCAACAAACACCGGAAGTAAACAAAGTTGCGTTAAAATATTTTAGTGCGTTACGCGGCCAAATTAATCGCATAGATTAACGCGTTAACGCTGACAGCCCTTAGGGGTAAGAGGTCCGCCCTGCAACCGCAGGGGGTTGGGGTTTGATCCGCCTCCCCATTAGTTGCAAGTGTCCGTCCTTGAGCAAGGCACTGAAACCCCAGTTGCTTCCCGGGCGCTTCACCGCAGCCCACTGCTCCTTAATAACTAAGGATGGGTTAAATGCAGAGAACTAATTTCCCCTTGGGGATAAATAAAAGTGTATATTCTATTCTATATTCTATTCTAAATATTATATATATCGATTTAATGTTGTCGTTAGACTACACTGTCTGAAACTACACACAACAATACACACAGCAGTAGGATAGTTAGCGTCTGCTTACGTGGTGATCCACCAGAAGGTTATTCTGGAGAGGAAACTAGCTCCAGGCTCAGGGCAGGGATTCTGAAGACACACACATTTATTTTTTTAAAGAAGAGAAAAATAAGTTCATTAGCTCCTAATAAATATCCATGAATCCACTTAGAAAATAAAAAAAAGGTTTTGGGATCAATTTTGATTTGGTGTCAGAATTTGAAAGGTTCTACTGTAAAATGGGAGGTTAAACCTCATTGGGGCTCCAGGTTTGTTCATAGGGATTCAAATGTGTGGCCTTCTGCTTCAGCCTAAAGAGCCGTTCACACCAAAAGCGATGCGATCTTTTCGCGCAACCGAATCCCATGAAAAGTCAACGTACAGAAGCGTGTGGCTGCGATAGATGCGACATATTTCCGGGCGGCGCGTTTGGGGCGACGCGTTTTCGCCCCTTGAAATATTTCAACTTTGAGGCGGTCATCTCGCAACTCGGGCCAATCAGCTCTCGAGTTGCTCCGCGCATCATCGCTGTCCCGCCGCTGTTGAATCAGAACAAGACGGACAATAATGTTATGAGCACAATAACATATATTATATATTATAATGTTAAGAACACAATAACATCTATTATATATTATAATGTTATGAACACAATAACATCTATTATATATTATAATGTTAAGAACACAATAACATCTATTATATATAGTGCTGTGAAAAATAACGCGTTAACTCAGTTAATTAAATGACAGGTTTAACTAGTTTTTTTTATTTTTACGCATTTAACGCATGCGCAGAATGAGCTTCCAATCAGTCTGTTGTTGGTCGTCTCTAACCAGCTGCATGTCATTCTTTCTCTACGTGTCGCGTTAACACGACTCCGATCTCCGTCTCGCCCGCCGCAGAGCTCGGATGCCGGCGTGTGCGCGCACATCGGGACGAAAAAAAGTCACTTGAACACAATAACATCTATTATAATGTTTTGAACACAATAACATATATTATAATGTTTTGAACACAATAACATATATTATATATTATAATGTTAAGAACACAATAACATCTATTATATATGATAATGTTATGAACACAATAACATATATAATAATGTTATGAACACAATAACATATATTAGATATTATAATGTTGTGAACACAGTAACATATTATATACTATAATGTTATGAACACAATAACATATATTATAATGTTATGAACACAATAACATATGTAATATATTATAATGTTATGAACACAGTAACAGCGTTTAGATGTTCCGCTCTCGTAGCGCTGGAAGCGGAAGTCTTTCAGACGCAACAGTAACTTTATCGGTGAAAGTGACCGAGCTGAGTGAGCCTGCGTGTGATGTCATGTATAAAAATAAATATATATGACATGAATGAACCCAAACACGAGGGCGTTAGATGTTCAGACTTTTGTGGGATGTACTCAACAAGTATAAAGCAGAACTAGTGGTTAGTTATTCTGGTGGATGAAGGAAATGATAACGGTCTTTACGGAGACGAGACACGGAGATAAGCCCCGCCCCTCAAGGAGCTTCACGATGCTTATGGCGTGAACGCGGCAAACGGTAGGGCGAGTAAACTCACGCGTTTTGGGCTTTTGGTGTGAACGCACCTTTAGTGTTGCAAACAACAATGAACACATCACCATTTCCAGAAGAGAGAGAGAGAGATGTATTCTATCCTTCTTATTGGCTGCTTGTATGGTTTTTCTGCTCGAGTAGAGAACAACAATGTAAACAAAAAACATTCCCTCAATGAGATTGCAAAGCCTCCCTCAAACTGTCTGGCCATTAGAGAGCCTCAAAATATGACAGACATATATATATGACGGACAGGAGACAGACGATTTACAGCGTGACGTCATCTCACCGAGTCTTTGCTGGCTTCGGAGAAGAGGGGCGGCCGGTCCGTCAGGCAGGACAGGAGCAGAGAAACCAGCAGCAGAGCGTAGTAGATGTAGAAGGTGGTGTACCTCCACACACACACCGTCGACGGCTAAAATAAAAATAACAAATAAACGCTTCTACCTATAGTCAATGTCTCCCCTGAAGGTGACATCCGGGAATTACATGTCTACACGTTTATTATTACCTTCGCATTGAAAATGCGGAAGGTTATGTTTTGATCGCCGTGTATTTGTATGCGTGTTATTCGCATAAGTCAAAAAACCGAATCGCATGAAATTTGGTGGGATGATTGGTTATTATCCGGGGAACCATTTGATTAGATTTTGGGATCGATCGGGTCAAAGTCATGAAAAGGTTAAAATCTTATTTTTACCATAGCGCGGTCAATTTTTATCCAATTGGCATGCAACTAATGCCAACATGTTCATAATTCAATGCCCAATCTTGTGATATGCAAAGGTATGCGCTCTGCCGAGTGCCCGTTCTAGTTAACTCTTGATTGAATGGAGTTCCGCCCTGACCTGGTCCAGGGCCTGGAAGATCTTGGACCTGAAGGTGACGGTGGCACACAGCAGCGCCAGCATCCAGTAGAGCAGCATCACCCCGGACGACTGGACCCCTTTCATCCGCTCATACTGGATTAAGAAGGTGGCCAGCAACTGGAGCAGAAACACATTTAAACAGCACACAGAGGAGAACATGCAGATGTTACTGGACGTGTTTCATGGTTTCCTTTCTTTTTGGTTAAAAGACCTCCTCTTGAACCCATTGGATGAACTACATATCCCATCAGGCCTGGGAACACTTTGGAATTCCATTCCACTCTGACACTAAATACCATTAACTTTCATATTTGTTGACAGCACATAACAAAAATAAATATACATTATTTCAGGTTCTGGGACAGAGATGTCTATGTGTACAGGTTGTAAAGCCCTCTGAGGCAAATTTGTAATTTGTGACAATGGGCTATATAAATAAACTGAATTGAATAAAAATAAAAAAGCTGTATACCAACTTATTATAAATGTGAAATGATTGTTATCCTTGTTTTATGGCTTGGCATCAGTTAAACCCATGCATACAGAGAATGAATGCCATAGAACATTATTTTATTATCAGGACAGTCATTTCTGATATTGGTAAGAGGAGGAGGAGGAAGATGAGGAGGTCTAGAGTGCTTTGTTTAATCTGCTGCTAGAGACCTGGATAGGTGGCAGACCATGAACGGAGGAATATTAGTCAATCGATTTTAGTGTTGTGGCTCTTAGATGGGTTTTTTTTTTCCACCCGTGGTTTTATTTTCTTGAATATATCAGTTCAAGTGTAATTAATTTGCACAAACTAAAGAGCAGTACAAGCTTCTGGTGTGCATTCATTTATATATATACACACACATACATATATATACTGTATTCTTGAAAACCATGTTCGAGTGTACCATGCACCAGAAGCTTGCACTGCTCTTTACTTTGTGCAAATTAAACTACACTTGAACCG
Organism: Pseudoliparis swirei; assembly: GCF_029220125.1. Taxonomy (NCBI): domain Eukaryota; kingdom Metazoa; phylum Chordata; class Actinopteri; order Perciformes; family Liparidae; genus Pseudoliparis; species Pseudoliparis swirei. The sequence continues at coordinate 86,458 of NC_079410.1, read as the reverse complement.
ATATATTTGGGGAAATAAAACCACGAAAGAAAAAAAACCATCCAAGAGCCAAAACACTAATATTGATTAATCCAAGATACACTTTGCTGACCCTCAAATAGGCTCTTATGACTAAATCTTTCTATATAAATGACAGAGAAGAAGTCTCACCATAGTGAAGCCCAGTAAGGTCGGACTGACGAGGAGGACGGGTGCAGGGTCGCTGCTGCCGCGACTTTTTTCCCAGAAAGAAAAGAAAACATCCGACCAGCAGATGATCCATAGTAGAAAGCCAACAGCCTGAGGAGAGAACAACAAGTCACAGCTTCCCGTTTGGTGTCAGACCTGTGACTTTACCAACTAGTGATATATTATCGTAAGAGTGAGCGCATTAAGAGTGAATGCATTAAATTAAAGTTGGCCAACTTCCGGTTGGGCGGAGCTACTGAAAGCCTGAGAGCAATGAACCCAAACACTGTAAATTACCAAAAATGTTCACAGCTTTTGACTTGGGTGCCAAGTTGTGAGAGTTTAGAAAAAGAAATAAAACATGCATGTCAAAAAAGCATTTGAAAGGTACAGGTAAAAGTAATAAGGGGGCACTACAGAGCCAAAGTGGCCAAGCCAATTCCATTTGCCACATTAAATAAAAAATAGTCTGCGTCTTAACATGGGAACAAAGTTGTGAGTTTGCATCCACAATCAAGCATTTTTAAAATGAGAATTAGCACTCAATCCTTTATTTTTATTTTGTACCTCTTCCAGTAACTACAAACACCTTAAGGTGCGTTCACACCAAAAGCGAAACTATTTTTTCGCGCGACCGAATCCCATGAGAAGTCAACGTACAGACGCTTGTGGCTGCGATAGACGCAATATTTTCCCGGGCGCCGCGTTTGGGGCGACGCGTTCACAGCAAAGCAATTTTCGCCCCGAGTTGAAATATTTCAACTTTGAGGCGGTCATCTCGCAACTCGGGCCAATCAGCTCTTGAGTTCCGCTCTCGTAGCGCTGGAAGCGGAAGTCTTTCAGACGTAACAGTAACTTCATCGGAGAAAGTGACCGAGCTGAGTGAGCCTACGGGTGATGTCATGTATAAATATATATATATATGATATAATGTCATCAACCCAAACACGAGGGCGTTAGAGTGTGGGATGTCCTCAACTAATATAAAGCAGAACTAGTGGTTAGTTATTCTGGTGGATGAAGGAAATGATAACGGTCTTTACGGAGACCAGACACGGAGATAAGCCCCGCCTCTCGCGGAGCGTCTCGATGCTTATGGTGTGAACACGGTGAACGGTCAAGCGAGTCAACTCACGCGTTTTGGGCGACGCGAAAAATAGTTTCGCTTTTGTTGTGAACGCACCTTTACACGCACGGCTCCACATGGAGAGCAGGAATAATAAAAAACAGAAAAATGACTTCCCCCAAAATAATGCCGGGCCCAATGACTCACAGTTCGAGCTTTGTTGATGTGACTCATACATATGTAGCCATGATCGTGGCTGCGGAGGTAGACGAGGTAGATGGGGGCACATATCCAGAGGTAAAGGCATGGCAGCCACACCAGGACCGTGTTCTGGAAGCACTGGGTGAAGTCTGGGTTATCCGTGTACCACGTACGGTTCCAATCCTGGTCACGGAAAAGAAGAAGAAAATAATCGGGAGGACTTATACTGCCTGATTAACTGAACGCCATTGTCACACTAAAAAAAAGCCTACGGAGACCACACATTGACTCGCTATCAGCATGTTGTTTACCGCAGCTTAAATCGCTCCATTAGATTTGTGTTTCAGTTCTATATTTTGAATTGTCGAGGGGAAGTGTAATCATGGGACCCACACAGTTTACAGCTCCTCAACCCTGCACCACAGCCAGGTTGCTGCAGGCAACAGGCTTCAGCCCAAGGATGACCAACATCCACGCCACCAACCCCAGTGGTGGCTGGGTGTGATCAACGACCCCTCCAGACCCCTCACATAAACCTCAGGGCGCATGCTGAGGGCTGGGAGCCCAGGGTGGGAAACGATTTACTCAGCAGCACATGACTCTGGGCAGTAAAATTCCAAGATGCATTAAGTTTAAACACCATATCACATGGTTACAGGAAGCAGTTCCGACACCAGCCCCCTCTGCCTTCAGGGGTCCAAGGGACCTCGGTCACAGACCCAGTTTGTCATTGAAAGACACACTTTTGGGTAAAAAGGTCACACAGTATACAGGGTTCATACACATGTTGACCAACGGGATTTCCATGACTTTTTCGGAACATTTTTCAGGACTTTAAACCAAATTTCCATGACCAAACATTGTGTGAAATCTCAGTGTATACATGAAACAGTGAGAACATGTAGTATTGTATACTAACAATGAGAATCCCAAAGCATATATATACACAGCGTAAATTAACACGTGAATATAACATTTACATGACTTTTCCAAAACTTTTGTGATTTCATTTTTTCCCCCCAGGACTTTTCCAGGCCTGGAAGTAAATATTTTTTAAATTCCATGACTTTTCCTGGTTTTCCATGACCGTACGAACCCATAGACCCACATCCTGAGTGATGGGTTTTATTCAACAGAGAGAGACACCTCTTTTGGGTCGATCCTTGACCTAAGGAGGTTTAATGTGTCTTTATTAATAGTGCTTATAGTTAGGGCTGACTCAGGTGTGCCCTGCAGCCCCTAGATATGCTGCTATCGGCTTATAAACTGCTGGTCGTTCGAAGAGAGCATAGAGAACACGTATAGCTGTTCTCGTGAATGCCTGATTGGTTTCATTTTGTAATACAGTGTCATATACAGAATAATATATATTATACAAATTAAACAATACGGCATTCAGGAGAACAGCTACCTGTTATCTTCCTATTTTCAACAGCTGACTGTAACTACGACAACAACGGACGCGTTCGGTTCAAAGTCGCCAGTTAACACGGTCGCTTCTTAAACCGGAACACCGGTGAGGTTGACATACACCAGGTTTGATATCGACTCGGAGACAACGTGCTCAGTAGTGACGTTAAACAACACGGGGGCACCGGGGGATGGTGGGTCCGCCGGTTATTCAACCGGCGAACAGGAGAGCAGCCTTGTGATCATGTCGGCGGCTTCGGCAGAGAAATAAGCTGCGGGGGGTTGTCGGGTGTGTTAGCATGTGCCGCCGGGTAGCTAATAACAACAACGTGGAGAGAGTTGGAAGTTAAGGGGGAAGAAATACAGGTCGTGAAAATTAACTCACCCAAAATGGATCGGAACTGTCCAAACTGCAAAACGTGTCAAGCCCCATTCGCCGCGACTGTTTGGAGTGTTTTGGAAAGCAAAGTTTTGATTTTGTAACCTGAGGTTAAAGCGGAAGGTTGCTACCTCGTCGTCTTCTTCTGTGGTAGTTTACACATCCACGTGAAAGCTATATACTGCCACCTGCTGAGCTTCTTCTTCTTCTACTTCTATACATTTTAACGGCGGATCGTATCCCACTTACCTAGGTGCATAGCGCCACCTACTGTACCGGAGTGTGCAAATTCGGGAATAACTGTTCTAACTAACTAAGAAACAACCAAAACAATAAAACAAAGCAAAAACAAAACAATAAAAAAAAGCACAACACAAAAAGAAAGAAAAAATGCTAATTAACAGACAAACTATTTAACAAACCAATAAACCTACTCACAACTAAATCTTGCGACCTAGCACCTTATCTTTAGAAAATTACAACAAAGCCCTGTAGCACTCATGCTCAACCCAACTGGTTTGCTGACAGAACTGCCTCCAAACCCCACCTCCGTCCCAGCTGACACAATTTGTACTTGAAAAAAGTTTCCTTTCAGAATCGTATTTCCGACACTTCATGATAACATGCTCCACATTCTCGATCTCGTTACAAAAATTGCATGTGTTTCCGAATCTTAGCCATAATTATCTCCTCTCTCCAACACTTCCCTTTGAATGATTTTACATTTCTAGATTTTTGATGTTATGAAGTGTCCCTTGCAGTTGTTGTCCCACTTCCTCTGTCATACCTCCCTCACTTCCTCTCTTAAAATCGCTTTTGCTCCCCCTTTGCCAAAAGGAATATTCCATATTTCCTCCTCTTATATTTTTTATATATAGACGATCCTATCTGCTCTCTCATTTCCCTCCACACATATGTGAGCAGGAACCCATGAAAAGCTCACTAGTACCCAGACATTGGAGTCTCAACATTAGCATAGATATTTCCAGCGCTAAATCCTCTCGTATAGATCATTTGAATGTAATGATATTTAATGGTGCAGCAGATGTCCACTCTCTCAGGCCTGACCTCTTCCACCCATTGCAGCCCCAAGATTATAGCAATAATTTCAGACGGACTGTCTGACAATAATTCTTTTACACATAGCCCTATTAAATTCCATTATGAATACCCCTGCACCCACCTCACAATTCCCATTGTCTTTCGACCCATCAGTATATTTGCAGATAGTTATAATAATTATTGTTAATGTATTGTTGCGTCAGATGTCCCATGTCATAGTTTTCCCCCAGCCTTTTCCCCCCTATGTGTTAAATCCACATTGTGAGAAGGTAGGATCCCCGGGGGAACATTTTCCCACATTGGGACCAGACTCATTCCCATTTACTCCGAACTCTTTAACTATTGGAATGATACTTAAGACTTTCCTCTTTATAGTCTAAAAAGTCAACGAACAGACGCGTGTGGCTGCGATATTGCTGAATCAGAACAAGATGGACAATAATGTTATGAACACAATAACATATATTATATATTATAATGTTATGAACACAATAACATATATTATATATTATAATGTTAAGAACACAATAACATATATTATATATTATAATGTTATGAACACAATAACATATATTATATATTATAATGTTATAAACACAATAATATGAACACAATAACAGCGTTTAGATCAGGGATGCCAGGGTGAAATTGGACAGGGGGCCAGATTTTTTTCAAGTGAAATCTCAGGGGGCCGGATTACACTTTCGGACTGAAAAGGCCAAACACTGACTCAACACATGGATAGGTAGGCTATTTGAAATTATTCATGAAGGCCTACACATCATTAAGAAATTGCATTGGCACCAAAATTGGCTCACAATGAGGCCTACAAATACATAGCCTAAAGCAGGAGACAGTTACCCTCTAAAAACGTAACATTTTCCTATCCATGCAAGTAGCCTACATATATAAATTAGAAATGCACCAAAAAAGCCACAGGCTTTATTTAGTAACTAAATGAAGCCTGTGGCTTTTTTGAAAGAGTGGGAAAATGCTTACAGCACCTGGTATTCCCAGGCGGTCTCCCATCCAAGTACTGACCAGGCCCGACCCTGCTTAGCTTCCGAGATCAGACGAGATCGGGCGTGTTCAGGGTGGTATGGCCGTAAGCGAAATTTGAGCCTGCAAATGAGCCTTTTAAAGAATCGGAGACAAAAATGTATTAAAAAATAAAAATAAAAAAATGCTCCCCTTATCACCCGCGGGCCGGATGTGACGTACAGTCGGGCCGAGTCCGGCCCGAGGGCCGTAACCCTGGCACCACTGGTTTAGATGTTCCACTCTCGGAGCGCTATAAGCGGAAGTCTTTCAGGCGTAACAGTAACTTCATCGGTGAAAGTGACCGAGCTGAGTGAGCCTACGGGTGATGTCATGAACCCAAACACGAGGGCGTTAGTGTGTGGGATGTTCACAACCAATATAAAGCAGAACTAGTGGTTAGTTATTCTGGTGGATGAAGGAGATGATAACGGTCTTGACGGAGACGAGGCACGGAGATAAGCCCCGCCCCTCGCGGAGCGTCTCGACGCTCATGGCGTGAACACGGTGAACGGTCGAGCGAGTAAACTCACGCGTTTTGGGCGACGCGAACAATAGTTTTGCTTTTGGTGTGAACGCACCTTTAGCTGCTGCTCCATTCACCATACATCTATAATCTATACATGATCCTACAATAGCCCTATATATATATATCCAGTAATGACCGTTTATCTGCACCCCATTCCTCTCCGGAAACTGCTCTCATGTTCACCTTTTTTTAATATGCTTAATATTATTCCTCCACAACATTTTGTCATCATACCACAAATTCTGCCACCCTCTCCATACTTTGTTCATAGAATTTAATTGTTTCTCTTTCTGGTAACTAGCATGTAGCAAGACCCCCAAGTCACATGACCAACTATAGCCTTTTGAATGCTACTGATCATATCATATAATATCTCTTCCAACTTCCATAAAGATGTCCTTATGTCATAATGTTAATTAGTATAGGGCTAATAACACTAGCTTGCGGAATCCCACTTACAATATGAATAAATATCAGAATGCATATCTGACGACATCTCCAACTTTTATCTTGAATGATCTGCTAGACAAGAAATCCAATACCCCGTTATACTTCCTTCCACCAATACCCAATGAATCCATTTTAATCAACATGTCATGATCTTAAGTTTTCCAATTCTTATTTTGAAGTCCCTCGGCGTTTCTCAATTCAAAGTACACGAGTACAGACTTGTGTTCTTTTGGAGTCTGGACTTGGGAGTCTGGTCTTGGGAGTCCAGACTCCGGAGGACGGGAGAACGGGAGGATGGGAGGACGGGAGAATGGGAGGACGGTCTTTCTGGTCTTTCTGCGATTGGAACAGCAGCTGACTTGATGACGTCACCACACCAGCTGTTCTTGCTCCTGAGTTTACTCTAATTATTCACTGTAAATTAATTTTTACAGTCAAATAAACAAAACATCCTAAAATGACATTTCGTGACTCAACAGCAGTAGTATTTATAAAAAGTCAACTGTCAGTAGTTTATTTTCTCCTCCGCTACTGTTTCCGGTTGCTGGTGAAATGCATTCTGGGATATATGCTGGCCAGAGTACGTACAAGTCTCCTCTGATGCATCCTCCGGAAAGTGGGAGGATCAAGTCACATCCGGGCATTTTGACCGTGCTTTGCGAGAAGCGAACTTTGAATGTGAACATGTACCCGGGCTGAGACTGATGACGTATCACGAGTCACGAGGACACAAGTAGAGGAAAGTACGCACAAGTACGCTGATTGGGAAACGCCGCCTGTCTCTCATGTCCTCTGTTTCCCTGCACTTCCTTCCCTGTGTTTGTCTGTCTTGTTACCTTCTCATTGAAAATGCCGTAAGGTTATGTTTTGATCGCCGTGTATTTATTACCTTCGCATTGAAAATGCCGGAAGGTTATGTTTTGATCGCCGTGTATTTATTTATTTATTTGTATGCGTGTTATTCGCAAAACTCAAAAAGTATTGAACCGAATCGTATAAAATTTGGTGGGATGATTGTTTATTATCCGGGGACCAGTTGATTCGATTTTGGGATCGATCGGGTCAAAGGTCAAAGTCAAAGGTCATGAACAGGTCAAAATCTTTCGCAGAACTCAAAAAGTATTGAACCGAATCGCATGAAATTTGGTGAGATGATTGTTTATTATCCGGGGACCAGTTGATTAGATTTTGGGATCGATCGGGTCAAAGGTCAAGGTCAAAGGTCATGAACAGGTCAAAATCTTTCGCAGAACTCAAAAAGTATTGAACCGAATCGCATGAAATTTGGTGGGATGATTGTTTATTATCCGGGGACCAGTTGATTAGATTTTGGGATTGATTGGGTCAAAGGTCAAGGTCAAAGGTCATGAACAGGTCAAATCTTATTGAATCACATGGAATTTGGTGGGATGATTGGTTATTATCCGGGGACCATTTGATTAGATTTTGGGATCAATCGGGTCAAAGGTCAATGTCAAGGTCATGGAAAGGTCAACATCTTTTTTTTACCATAGCACGATACATTTTTGTCCAATTGGCATGCAACTAATGCCAAAATGTATATAATTCAATGCCTAATCTTGTGATATGCGAAGGTATGCGCTCTACCGAGTGCCCGTTCTAGTTGCTGATTGTTTCCTCCTGTGTGAATATCTAGCCCCGCCCTCATTGTTTCCACCTGAGTCTCGTTCCCCCAGTGTCTGTTTCTTCCTGCATGATGTTGTCAGATCGTTTTTTTGTTTCCTCCCGTTGCCAGACTGGTTCTGCTCGATTAAAGAAACCTTTGTTTGAAAACTAAACCAGATACTGTGTATTTATTACCTTTGCATTGAAAATGCGGAAGGTAATGTTTTGATCGCCGTGTTACAATCTGAATTCTTGTTGTTCTGAGTTTGTACTCTTGGTTGATGCACTGATTGTAAGTCGCTTTGGATAAAAGCGTCTGCTAAATGACATGTGATGTAATAATGTTATATGCTTTCTCCTTATCAAAGGAAACTATAGCCATAATCTCTTTCATGCGTATTGCTTTCTCTGCTTCATTGCTAACTTGTAGTTAAGCATCAATTGTTGATCTATATACCTTTGCCAAACTCATTCTGATATGTTTATGAAGCAAGCCCCTTTGCCTTTGAAACACAAGTTAATCTGCGCGTGATTATCTTTTCCATCCACTTGCACAAGTGGGACGTCAGTGCTATTGTTCTTCCAGCTGCTTGGCATTACACATCTGCAATGGAAGCCAACCCAGCTGGGACCTAAAGCCACCCCACGGCCCGCTCCGCTCCTGGCAATGTCCGATTGCAGCAGCAGGAGGTCGATGACTGTCGTGCCCACCTCTTTCCAGGGACCCGGCTCCATTGTGGCATTCCGGATCAAGAGGAGGCGCACTCTGTGTTGCATCACCGGTGCTTGGTGCTCACACATATAGTCATATTGCATGAGTGGTGCGCAGGCACGTGCACAGATAGAGCCCTAGTGGTGCTCAAGCACCAGCCCTTTTTTCCCTGGATGAGAAAAGTGACCTTTTTTGCTGGAGACACATTTTTTCTTCATTATCGGTATTTAAGAATAGAAGTTACTCTCTCTGTCATCAATTCCACCCAAATGTGTTTGGATATCTGTCGGGGCATTTATTTGAGTTATTGTGAGAATTTCACCTCGACCTGCACCGCGGCGCTCACGAGGTCATGAGGGGAAATATTAGACTTCCGTGAAAACGTTATAAAGCCTCAGTCTGATATTTCCCGGCATGACCTCACTCTGGGTTAATAAGTAGTTATTACAAGTGTTGTTTTTTCTTGCGTTTACTCTTTTCAGCCGAGCGGTCGAGGTTAGTAAGTTGTTTATTATATGGCATTGTTTCGCTCCTATTGTTTTGTATATAAAAACAAATTGTAATATGTCATTTTGTTCAGCTCTCATGACACAATGTGTTTCAGGTGTTTCGTAGCAACCAGTTACTTAACTTCAAGTTACAGTGATCAAAAGAAAAATCATTTTGTCGATGGGTGCCCTTTATGGGGGGTTTGAGCACCTGCCCCCCAAAATGTCTGTGCACGTGCCTGGTGGTGCGTGAAGGAGAGGTACCGCAGGTCCTTCCTTCATGATGCTGCTGTCGGGCTCCACAACCAGTTCTGCTCCCAGAACACGCACAACTTTAGTTTTGTTTCACTCTGAATGTTTTGTTTGTTTTCTTGGAGCAAATCGGCTACAACTGCATTTTGTTGTGAACATGAACATTTGTGAAATTGAACTTTTTCAAAAAAGACCCACACAAAGCAGTAGAGGTTTTAAGGAGATATGTAGTCATAGTCCACATGTTGGGTAGTAAAGTAATTGACTTGTAATCATTTAATAAAGTAATATACTGCTTCTGTCCAAATACTATCATATAATGTGCATGATTTTGGTTCATTTATTGCTAATGCAGTTGTAAGAAAGTGTTTGTGTGTTAAATCTGTTTTGTATTTCACGGTATTTAAAGTACATGACTGGACTCCTCTGTTCTCATGTGGGTTCTCTTATTCTTATTACACAGAAACACAACTAAGGGAGTTACAACTTCAAGGACAATTTATTTAAAGTATTAGCTGCATACCTATGTGCAAAAGTATGAGCTCAAATTGTAATCTAGCTCCACCACAATGTCCATGCTAGTGTATGGAGACGTTTTTGATTATGTCATCATTCATACTCAAGTCCAAGTCTATGCAGTCCTAAATTGCCTTTTTTTCCATACAAAATTATTTCCCTGTGTGTTATTGTTAAATGGCATTTCATTCAGTCTAATAAGCACTCCTAAATCAATTAGTGAAAATGTCCCCTCTTTTTTATTCATCCCAAATATGACTATAAATAATTGAGTTCCTTAAAAGTACAGTACGACTTGTCAGTTCACAACAGTACACAAATAATAATAATTTAGTTATTTAGCTTTAACAATGTATATTCAGTCATTGGTGAGCAAAAGTGAAATGCTCTCAAGGAAAAAGACAAAAATAACAATGAAATATCAGAAGTGAAGGTGAACCATATTAGTTTGGCCACATGGTGGCAACATATACGGATTTAGTTGTCATCGTCGGCGTCATCAAATACATCAGCTACAGTCCTGTGGACGGAGAGACACACAGGTTACCGAAGTTTATTCATGCAACAAAAGGTTTCTGTCCAGTGTAAAGATGACTTACTTTTTTTGGGGGGGTCCAAAATGATGTATGTGTTGTGAATACTGTATTGGTTTATGTAGATATAAATGTGTACGGATGGGTGTATGTAAACTGTATAAAGACTGTGTAGATATAAAAATGAAAGGAAATTGAGAGCCATACAAGGGAGGGGGTGGGATGGGGAAAAGTTTGTGTAATATTTTTGTTTTGTTTTGTCTTGCTTTGTTTTCTCCTTGTTTTCATCTTATGATGTTAAAAAAAACCATCATCCTTGTGTGGTGTTTCTATAAGGTTATATATTTGTGTATTTTATTTTTGTAAAATAAGACTTTCAGTCTAACAAACTGTAAATGCTGGCTATTTCACCATTAATATCCTGTAAAAAAAATTTGTTATTAAAATATATATATATTTTTAATTACTTACTTGTAGATAGATCCAGTCACTTCATCAAGAAAACCCCCTGGTGAAAAAAAGACAAAGCAAGTGTGAGATGTGTCGGGGGGGGGGGGGGGGGGGGACGACACACAGACATCCTAATCCTTGACCTGTTATGTAATCGTAGCTTGTGCAACTCATTTGATATTCCATGTGTGGACATGTGTCTGAAGAAATAGGTGGGGTGACGAGACGCCGCTGATGACCGACATGACCAGGGGTCCCCAAACTTTTTCCTGTGAGGGCCACATAACTTTTCCCTTCTCTGATGGGGGCCGGGGTCAGTTTGTAACAGAGAAAGTGTGACGATCGCAGGGGTATAAACATTTATTGTTTTCCAGAAAGCCACACATAACCAAATATTAATAACTATTTCCGGGATCTTCACAGAAAAAAAAGTCAGGAAATAAATAACACTATTTATTCTCTTACCTAACCTTCTCGCCATTATTCCGTTCTATTTGACAGGGGCTAGGCTAGGATTTGCATGGCTAGACTAAAAAATAAAAAATAAAAATAAATCAGAATGCGTCTCTGCTATTGTTCAGGGGGCCGGGCCAAATGTGGAGGCGGTCCTGTAGCCGGCCTGCGCGCCTTAGTTTGGGGAGCACTGGACATGTCCTTAGTGGACTTTAGCCAAACATGATGGATTCTAGAGGCCCGGGGCGGTGGGGTGAGAGACGGCCTCGTCCGATCATCTCTCTCCGCTTCAGCAGATCAAACACAGCTATTATTCTATTATTATTATTCGACTGGGCTTCTGTGTGTAACACCCTGTTCTGTTTCTCCTGTGTTCCGTGTCTCCTATGTCTCCTCTGTGTCTCCTCTGTGTCTTCTCTGTCTTAATTGTTTAATTCCCTTCACCTGCCCTCAGCCACTCTTGTCTCGTTAGTCTGATGTCGTACACCTGTTTCCCCCCCTATATATTGTGTCAGTCTCCCTTGTCTGCTGTCGGATTGTCGTCTCTAGTTCCGTGTCCTTTCCCCGTCGGCCTGTCCGTGTTCCTGGTTCTGCCTGTTTGACCCTGCCTGCCCCGAACCTGGATTCTCTGCCTGCCCCGTTTGGACCTTGTTTTTTTGTAAACTGTTTTGCCTCATTAAAGAGTGCTTTTTTGTTATTTATATTGCATCCAGGCTGTCTCTCTGCGCCTGAGCCTCACCCCGTCACAAAGACCTGACACTGTGAATGTATGAAGACGGAGATGTTAGGCTGAACGACAGCAGTCATTTCTGACTAGACGAGAGATTCCTGTTCCATTCATCGATGTTTCACGACTAGTTTGTACTCGGCTCATAGTTGGTTCCTTGTAATCTTGTTCCTGTGATAAACTGTAATAAGACAACTGTGCTTAAGATACTTTTGATTTCTCACAGGGTAAAGGAACATTCATTTCCACCACAAGCTGGACCCTCCATCATCTAACCTTTCTCATCAGAGGCAGAACTGTTGGCATGTTGTTGGTATAACACTGCTGACGTAGAAATCTAAGATTTACCATTTCATGGATTCAAATAGTACTTTTAAGGTAACGTTCCCAGATGAGACTGCACGACTCCCAGTGGCGGGTCAAATCCAAACTCAAGACGTGGTGGGACGAGCTCCCCGTTGCCCGTTCCCATCACAATCTTTCTGCGTGTATTTGTAAATCGAATATATTTGTGAATTCTTCCGTGCGCATTTGTGAATCTTTATCTTTGCATTTCTGAGTCTCTGTGTGCATTTGCAATTATTGAGATTGATCTGAGCCCATGTTTATCATTCAATACTGTGAACATGTTTGAGGTTTTTAGTCTAGCTGCCCTGCATTTACTCACCGGGTTGGCAAACCGTTTGGCAAGCAGGACACACATGGCAGAAACTACACATCTGTGAACAAGGAGTTATTAATACAAGCTTCCAAGTTAAAACATTTCAATATGATGTTGGTGAATGATTTGTGTCTGTCTGAAACGAGGCTTTGTACTCCTGTGTGGTCGAGGAATTTTTAAGTCAGATGGAAAAGTGAAAGCTGTATTGTGATTAATAAAGAGGGTTATCCACAGTACAAATGCCTACATAACTCGTGAAAGAGATTTGTTTTTATGACTAGGCCGGTCATAATAACATGCACTGGAACTGGTCATAATAGTGTGCACTGGAACTGGTCATGATAGTGTGCACTGGAACTGGTCATAATAACATGCACTGGAACTGGTCATAAAAGTGTGCACTAGAACTGGTCATAAAAGTGTGCACTAGAACTGGTCATAATAGTGTGCAATGGAACTGGTCATAAAAACATGCACTGGAACTGGTCATAATAGTGTGCACTAGAACTGGTCATAATAGTGTGCAATGGAACTGGTCATAATAGTGTGCAATAGAACTGTTTATAATAGTGTGCAATAGAACTGGTTATAATAACATGCACTAGAACTGGTCATAATAGTGTGCACTAGAACTGGTCATAATAGTGTGCAATGGAACTGGTTATAATAGTGTGCAATAGAACTGGTTATAATAACATGCACTAGAACTGGTCATAATAGTGTGCACTGGAATTGGTCATAAAAGTGTGCACTAGAACTGGTCATAATAGTGTGCACTAGAACTGGTCACAATAGTGTGCACTAGAACTGGTCATAATAATGTGCAATGGAACTGGTTATAGTAACATGCACTCGAACTGGTCATAATAGTGTGCAATGGAACTGGTCATAATAGTGTGCAATGGAACTGGTCATAATAGTGTGCACTGGAACTGGTCATAATAACATGCAGTAGAACTGGTCATAATAGTGTGCAATGGAACTGGTCATAATAACATGCACTAGAACTGGTCATAATAGTGTGCACTAGAACTGGTCATAATAGTGTGCAATGGAACTGGTCATAATAACATGCACTAGAACTGGTCATAATAGTGTGCAATGGAACTGGTCATAATAGTGTGGAATGGAACTGGTCATAATAACATGTACTAGAACTGGTCATAATAGTGTGCAATGGAACTGGTCATAATAACATGTACTAGAACTGGTCATAATAGTGTGCAAGGGAACTGGTTATAATAACATGCACTGGAACTGGTCATAAAAGTGTGCACTAGAACTGGTCATAATAGTGTGGAATGGAACTGGTCATAATAGTGTGCAATGGAACTGGTCATAATAGTGTGCAATGGAACTGGTTATAATAACATGCACTAGAACTGGTCATAATAGTGTGCACTGGAACTGGTCATAATAGTGTGCACTGGTACTGGTCATAATAGTGTGCACTGGAACTGGTCATAATAGTGTGCACTAGAACTGGTCACAATAGTGTGCACTGGAACTGGTCATAATAGTGTGCACTGGAACTGGTCACAATAGTGTGCACTAGAACTGGTCACAATAGTGTGCACTGGAACTGGTCATAATAGTGTGCACTGGAACTGGTCACAATAGTGTGCACTAGAACTGGTCACAATAGTGTGCACTGGAACTGGTCATAATAGTGTGCACTGGAACTGGTCATAATAGTGTGCACTGGAACTGGTCATAATAGTGTGCACTAGAACTGGTCACAATAGTGTGCACTGGAACTGGTCATAATAGTGTGCACTGGAACTGGTCATAATAGTGTGCACTGGAACTGGTCACAATAGTGTGCACTGGAACTGGTCACAATAGTGTGCACTAGAACTGGTTACAATAGTGTGCACTGGAACTGGTCATAATAGTGTGCACTGGAACTGGTCACAATAGTGTGCACTGGAACTGGTCATAATAGTGTGCACTGGAACTGGTCATAATAGTGTGCACTAGAACTGGTCACAATAGTGTGCACTGGAACTGGTCACAATAGTGTGCACTGGAACTGGTCACAATAGTGTGCACTGGAACTGGTCATAATAGTGTGCACTGGAACTGGTCACAATAGTGTGCACTGGAACTGGTCATAATAACATGCACTAGAACTGGTCATAATAACATGCACTAGAACTGGTCATAATAGTGTGCACTGGAACTGGTCATAATAGTGTGCACTGGAACTGGTCATAATAGTGTGCACTGGGGGCCAGTCATAATAACATGCACTGGGGGCCAGTCATAATAACGTGCACTGGAACTAGTCTTTAATATTTACCCTAACCTTAGAGACACTGTATACACTTTCATTTTTACACTTTCATTTGTATTTAATATTTTACATTTTCATTTCTTTTATTATTTCAATCCTCAAATGTAATATGTCCTGCTATTTTATTGTATTTTATATTTGTAAAAATGTGTTGCTGCTGCAACAATAAATCTAGTCTAGTGGTCATAATAGTGTGCACTGGAACTGGTCGTAATAACATGCACAACCTTATGAGATGTATTTTCTCACCTTGCAGTCATCGCAGTGTTCAGACTTGTCTCCCTCTTTACAAGGACATTTATCACAGCTGTCACAGTGCTGTGAGAACAGACATTTAGTTAGACATCTGGAAGAGTTAGAAAGGATGGTACATAAAAGAACGACAGAGGGGACATGTGTTGAGGGGAGGATGGATGTACATATATGTGCTACATCCATTTCAATGCATCATGAAACAGATGTCAGCTGTTCTTTAGCACAGGCAGTTGCCAGCGCTACATTATTATATTTTATTTAGGATTTCCCATCACTCCATTTTGTGAAGCTCTCTAGTTTTCTGACATTTTTTTCAGACCTACCTCACAGAATTCACAATATGAGCACACAGAGCCCTTGTGATAAGTCCCATCATTGTCGTCATCATCATCGTCATCGTCGTCATCGTCATCGTCATCATCGTCGTCATCATCATCATCGTCATCATCATCGTCGTCATCATCGTCACCTGTACATTATATTGATAATAAATTAGCTTTAAACAAAAATTCGTGAAAAGATCATACAATAATGCTCATGTTACACCGTTGTGATAGTATAAACATTTATTAATTGGGTATACAATACCGTTCAAAAGTTTGGGGTCACTTAGAAATGTCTTTATTTTTCAAAGAAAAGCACTGTTTTTTCAATAAAGATAACATTAATCAAAAATACACACTATACATTGTTAATGTGGTAAATGACTATTCTAGGTGGAAACGTCTGGTTTCTAATGAAATATCTCCAGAGGTGTATAGAGGCCCATTTCCATCAACGATCACTCCAGTGTTCTAATGGTACATTGTGTTTGCTAATCGCCTTAGAAGACTAATGTCTGATTAGTAAACCCTTGTGTAATTATGTTAGCACAGCTGAAAACAGTTATGCTGGTGATATAAGCTATACAACTGGCCTTCCTTTGAGCTTGAAGTTTGAAGAACAAAATGAATACTTCAAATATTAATCATTATTTCTCACCTTGTCAATGTCTTGACTATATTTTCTATTCAATTTTCAATTCATTTGATAAATAAAAGTGAGTTTTCATGGAAGACACAAAATTGTCTGGATGACCCCAAACTTTTGAACCGTAATGTATATATATAGATTTTTTTAAGTTTATGAGGAACATAAAAATATATATTTTTAAATCATCAGAATCAATTCATATTGAGGGAAATATGATTTTTTTGGGGGGGTCTTCTTTAATTTACTTTTACAAATTATATATATATTTATATTTATATATACATATATATATATATACAGTATATATATAAATAAATAAAAGAAGAACCCCCTCCCTGAAATAAACAAATGCAGTGCAATCCACAAACAAATAGACAAGTCCACATAGAAATGCATAAATATATCTGTGACATTTCTTTTACATTTCTATAAATTGTAATTTATTTCCGTTTGCATTGGAAAGTATCTGTAAATTGTTCTTTGTGCATTTGTACATTGAATATATTTGTGAATTGTTCTGTGCTCGTTGTGAATCTTCCTGTTTTTAATTTGTGAGTCACTCTGCATTTGCAATTATTGAAACTGATCTGACCTCCTGTATATATGCTACTTTCAAAATGGCGTCGGGCAAACCTGTTGGGAATAGGTTCATATCTTGTGTCAACTTTACATGAGGGGCGAAGAGTTAGAGGAAGGATGCTTATGGGCGAGTTAACACTTTAGTGACTACAAATCACCTGTAACACATGGCATAGTGTTACACATGACAGTGTGTTACACATGGCAGTGTGTTACACATGACAGTGTGTTACACATGACATTGTGTTACACATGGCAGTGTGTTACACATGGCAGTGTGTTACACATGGCAGTGTGTTACACATGACATTGTGTTACACATGGCAGTGTGTTACACATGACAGTGTGTTACACATGACATTGTGTTACACATGACAGTGTGTTACACATGACATTGTGTTACACATGACAGTGTGTTACACATGACATTGTGTTACACATGGCAGTGTGTTACACATGACATTGTGTTACACATGACATTGTGTTACACATGACATTGTGTTACACATGACAGTATGTTACACATGACAGTGTGTTACACATGACATTGTGTTACACATGACATTGTGTTACACATGGCAGTGTGTAACACCTCATTACATTGTCATTTTTTTAAAGCACTAATTCAAATAGACACAGCAAGAATATTACAACAAATTGATTGACAAAGTGATGAATTATTAAAATGATATAGAATAAAAGACTACAGTATACCTCTGGGGTCTGCAGGATTACGGTTAGGCTGCATTTTAATGTTAAAATTGGTGAGATACTTTAAACTATATGGCATACTGTCAGGTTTATACATTATAATATCACATTATAATAGTGACATATTGGACATACACGGATGAGATTGGTTTGGTGTCAAATATGAATTTAGAAGTAAATACAGCTATTTATTGTATTTGTGGAATAGTAATCAAAGTGGCAAAGGAGGGGGAAATGAACTTTTACAATACAAATACATTGCAAATTACTTTTTTGACACAATCAGAACATGATTTCTTTAATTTTCAGGAATCTTAATTACACTTTGGAAGTCATTTTTTCAATAATTTTGTTTTTATTGTCTATCACATTTTGAGAGATTGACTTTGTTGATGAGTTTGTCCTTCAATCAACAAAGAAAATGTTTCATCCAGATGTTAAAATCTGTGTCTAATTGAGACTGCAGTTATATTACAACGGTGCCCAACATGTATAATCCCCCCGGACACACATTCATAAATAATAGAACATGCTGTGGTCAGAACATACTGTATACTCACAGGTTTCAAATGTCTGGACTTCACCATTCTGGTCCTCAAACAGGTAATATGACCCAAACACATGTTTACAGGCTTTTGATCAAAGTAATAATGCTCTCCATGCATTTATTTATTTTAAAAAGTATTTGATAACAGATTAGAAATTAAGGCATTTTATGATCATTTGATTTATTTAATGAATGAAAGTAGGGTTTAAGACATAAATGGATCGTGGTGATTGTCATATTTTCCACAAATGAATGTTCACAGTTGTCACAAAATATTTGACAAAAAAGCAAACAACCATTTCATCTCTTGACATTTTAATATTAGACGGAGCTTTAACTCTTTTATTTATCGTCCTCTATTGAAAGAGACATTTATCTCTTTTCCCAAACACTCTCTCCCTAAAGGTCGAAAAAAAAATCATCATCCACTATTCCAACATTTCATAACAAATGAAGAGTTTTCAGCTTAGTTTCACAAATGAGTAAAATATTTGTATTGAATTACATCAGTGCTAAATAAGCATTGACTAGTAAGGGGGAAATTACATAAAGCTCAAAACAAATAGTCATCATTAATATAAGCTTCTGACATCTGCATGTTTTAGAAAATAAAAAGAGGTATGCTTGTTACACTGTTCATAGATACATTGAAAGTTATTATATTATCTTATCTGGGTTTAGCAAAGTTTACAAGTGCACACGCCAGACTTTTAAAAAACTGTATTGTGTGCATCACATGGCTCTTTAACAGACAGCGGCATAAATGCTCCACAGAGAAAGAAAGAGATTGAGTGATATGGAGAAAGAGAGAAACTTGATATCTTTGTATTTGTTTTATCTCCTGGCTCTGTAGCACTCGGAGATTCTTTTTGAATGACAATTATTTAATAATTATACACTTTTAAACTAAGTTAATTTAGGTTGTGGCCCTCCTGCACCTCCCTTCGCGCTTTTTTCTCCCCACTGTCCGTTTCTCTAACACCCCCCCCCCCCCCCCACCCCTAAATCACTGTCTCTCTTTCTTTCTCTGTAGGTTCACATAAATACACAAATGCAGGTCAATCTGATCTCAAAACAAATGAGAAAGGAAGATCCTAGTGGAGGAACCATTCTTTCAGACGAAACACAAATCAAAAGATCTCAGATTATTGACCCCATTGACTGATTTCCAAGCCGAGCTCGGTTTGTGTGAAGTAGTGTTTTTGTTCTTTCTCTCTCTCAAATCAACGCGTCTGCAGTCCCCAAGTTCATATCTAGTGTACTGTACGAAGGACTTCGGACAGTTGGACTTCAGATGGGCCAGTTCAATTTCCCCAGAGTGCTCATAACTCTAGTTAAGCAGGGAGAAGAACACAGTGTCAGAGACAGCAAGGGTGATTGACAGCTGGAAAAGGTGTGCAGGAGGGATTCTGATTACCTATGAGCTTTGAGACATTAAAATAAGAACTGACAGAGATGATAAGGTTGTAGGAATGTCAACGAAAGGGGAGTGGCTCTTAGCTCCTCCCCTTTTGTATATATATATATATCATTATAATGATATATATATATATATCTTTGTATTGTCCTATAATGTACGTGCACACATTTGTACCTGAAACACATCACCAACTGAATTTCAAAGCATCAGCCATAACTAACACTTTAAATGAAACACTAAATTAATTAATTAATTAAATTAATCTGGAACCTAGCATTTATATCTGTACTGTGTTTGAATAGCCAATCGAAGCCTGGAACA
Organism: Pseudoliparis swirei; assembly: GCF_029220125.1. NCBI lineage: Eukaryota > Metazoa > Chordata > Actinopteri > Perciformes > Liparidae > Pseudoliparis > Pseudoliparis swirei. The sequence goes on along the minus strand of NC_079410.1, from coordinate 66,636 downwards.
AACAGTATAGCGTGGCTTCATTCACTGGAGGCGGATGATTTACTGAAGGCGGATGCTTTACTGAAGGCGGATGCTTTGAGGAAGGTGGATGCTTTGAGCATACGCAGTTTGTAATGGGCTTCAGGTGCAGTCATCTACATATATGCGAACACAGACAGAGAGATATGAAAACATTGAAACTATTTCATATTTTAATGGACTGACCTTCATGATCGTCATCATCATCGTCGTCATCATCATCGTCGTCATCATCATCATCATCATCATCATCATCATCATCATCGTCATCATCATCATCATCATCGTCGTCATCGTCGTCATCATCATCGTCGTCATCATCGTCATCATCATCGTCGTCGTCATCATCGTCGTCATCATCATCATCGTCATCGTCGTCATCATCGTCGTCGTCGTCATCGTCATCATCGTCGTCATCGTCATCATCATCATTGTCGTCATCGTCGTCGTCATCATCGTCATCATCGTCGTCGTCATCGTCGTCATCGTCGTCGTCGTCGTCGTCAGCCATCAGACCTTGCTCGTGGCGCAGCGGCAGGTCCTGGGCCTTGACGCCGGGAGCCAACGGGGTGTGGAAGCTGCAAAGCAGCGCCAGCAATACTGCTAGAATCAAACTTCTCAACGAGGCCATGTTCAGAGCCGGGACCGGGCCAGCTAATGAGGAATTATTCTGGAATCACTGCAGGAGTCCAGCACTGCAGCTCGTTTTGCCTGTTTGTCCTACAAACACACAACTTCACAATTTCAGACACACTTTAGACGGATTTAGGAAATGGACATCAATTTTAATGGAATCCTTTAGACCGGGTCCAGTGCAAAGAAGATATTCCAAGCTGTGAGATCCAGACACTTGTACCCAAGTCCTGAAAAAATGATCCTTACAAAATCAGGTGTCCTCCCTCGGAATCTGGGACCACAAAGAGATGGGGTTTCTTTTAGTCGAGTCCAGCACCTGTGTATCAGTTAAGACTTTTGCAATAAGAGACTCGGAGCAGAGCTGTCAGTAACTGGTCAATGCCGGAGACACAGACCGGACTAATGTGAGCACGACGGAAAAAGAGTGAGACCAACCTATGGGGTAAGCTGAGAGGAAAGGGGGGCAGTCAAGGCTGACTGACAGGGGCAAATGCTGGTGGGCAGGCCTGCACTATCCATAAGTTAACTGACTGAGAGAAGAGGGGAGCGATTGGAGGGGGGTATAAGGAACGAGTGGCGCATGCTTCCTTTGCCATCATCATCAAATATTCAAGTTTAACTTTAGAACAAGTTCACTTTAAAGGGGACCAGAGAAGAATTTTTGCCCAAGCAACGATGACCAAGTTAGCTGAACATTTCCCCCACTAGCAGCAGGGTATAGCAATGTTGGCCGATCCTTTGGGAGGGTAAGTTTGCTGTGTTCCAGAGTGAGGTATCTCAAGAAGTAACCAGTCAGAGTTCTGTGGCATTTGGTGTAGATATTTCGACACTTTTCCCAAACTTTTGGGGACCCACTTTTTTTAAACCGATAAACCGGTATGACACAATTCCCAATGGGCCTTATCTACATTGCAAGTTTGAGTGTAAATTAAGGATCCTAACAATTTTTTTAACTAACATTTCAGCAGAACTTTATATTATCTTGAAGAGTTAAAACCAGAGGAGATAGACAATTAATAAATCCAGATATTATAAATGAGACAGAATAAATGCATTTATTAAGAGTTAACAGGCTCTTGAAGTTATGCTTGCATTTCATATTAGATTCAAAGTTAGGTACCATTATTCAAAGCCATACAAACATTCAGTCTCCCTTGTGTTGGTCAGAGGTCTACTGCAGATATATATATTATGAAGTAAAAGTTCTGCAGATATATTTACCAAATTTTATCAAATCTCCTTAGAGTCTTTAGCAATGACTGCTCTCCAGTCCAGCATTTCCCTCAACCCTCCAACAAGGTATTTATTTGGATTTCAATGACTTTTCCTGAGGTATTCATGGTTTAAGAGGATGCCCCTCATACTTTTTTGTGACCCCTTGAATGTGACCCACCTAATCACATTGTTGCTCCTCATAAGACCATCCTTTCCATTTTGAAAGCAAGAATGTTTCCCAAATGGAAAGCATGGCCATGGTCATTCTCAAGTGAAAACACCTAAACATGCAAGATGTCCAGCTCTAAGGACACATCGTCATTAAAGGTAAGATTGATTGCTCATCGGTGATGGCATGTTATAACTCTGGAAGCTAAGACAGACTGCTCCACAACCATCCACTACCCTGACTTCATGTAAAGTGTCATCCAACCATGCCTTAAGGCTAAAGTATTTATAGCTGCTCCAAATGGACTGCTGTCTGGGAGAGGGGCAACACATATCCATGGATCCAATGGGGATAACATTTCTCTCAATAAAAGGCCCTCCTTGAACATATAGAAAGTGCAGAAGAATTAGAAGTTTTTTGTTCCATTTCATACACCTGGCCAGTCCCCGTGGGAGGTGTGTGTCAATGTCAGATTGTCTGTTTCGCAAACCAGTCACTCAAACTGTTGGACAATACAGATTAGCTTCATCCACTATCTAGTCTCAATATTCATATTGTTTGACAACTGAAAAATTACTTTTTACAAAGGACAGACTCCATTGCTACCTACTTTAGGTCAGCTTACTCTACTCCCTACATTGATGTTCAATGCTAGTATTGACCATTCATGGTGGGTTGCAAAATCATTCAAAGGGAGTTTATTCCGAGAGACACTGACCTGAGATATCGCACGATCTAAAAAGCAGATTCACATGCAATTTGCGTGATTTCCCCTCCCCCTGAATCCGTTAATCCATTTCGATGTCCCTATGACCTTTCACTGCCCTAAGGACAAACACTTAGCTTAGGCATAGATAAACCATCACTTTGATCTGCATTCTCTCCAACATAGTCCCTGAGTTAGGGTAACTAACCCTAAGCCTAACCCTAAACCTAACCCTACCCTTACACTAACCCTAACCCTACCTCTAACCCTATCCTAACACTAACCCTAACCCTAACCCTACCCTAACCCTATTCCTAACCCTACCCTAACCCTAACCCTTGTCCGAGTTGTAATGAACATTGCAGCAAGTAAGTCTTGTTGTTCTGAGTTTGTACTCATGGTTGAATGCACTTGTTGTAAGTCGCTTTGGATAAAAGCGTTAGCTTAAACACATGTAATGTCATGTAAAAGTAGATGCCACCAGTGAGGCATCTGACTTTGGGCTTCATAATCATTATTCTGAGCTTCTGGACCATTGTTAAAAAATATATTTTTACAAATTCTGTCCAATACCTCTCGTATCGCCACCATGCTGATGCAGCCAGAGTGTATGCACGACCAAGGGTATTGGCTAGACACTGATCTCTAGCCCATCTTTTTGCCAGTCCCTCCCCCTATGTGCTTCCCCCAAAATAAATGGATTTGTGCAAGGGAGGAGTTGACAACCACTCTATTTAAAACCACACACTGACAGAGTCAGTGTAATGTGAGCCTCTCTGGCTCTGTTTGTGTGGGACCATCACAGTATTCCACCCCCCTGTCAATTCTCACCTACACGTACACGAAGGAAGAGGTCAATGGCAGAAACCTCTGAAATCCACCCCCTAAACCAAACGTGCACTTTCTGTACATTCTTTAACATGATTGCTGAAGCATTCTCACTCCATTAACTCCATTTGGTACACACACGTTACTTTTTAAATCAAGCTGGAAAAATGCCGCCGCTGTAATTTGAATGAATTCTGTATCATTTGGGTCAGTTCCTATCAAGGTTTGGCAAAGGTCTCCCTCAAATTGTAAAAAGCAGTCCTGGTTGAATAAATAGACACGTCATTTACAAGTACTGGAACATGTCACAGCCCAGATTCTAAATTCCGCTGGGCCAGGAATAAAATGAAGACTTGTGAGCTGTTAGTTATTTGCTCTAGAATTTCATCTTGTCTCTCAATCAAATAAAAGAGGGGGAGACTTTGCCTTGTATTATAACTCACATCACCACCAATATGAGTCACTATTTCAAGCTCTAGGTAATCATAATCCTTGAGAACTTGTCGCTAATGAAGTTTCTAATGGTGATAGACTAGTGGCAGTGAGAAACAGCTGAGTTGGAAAGAGCAGGGGACCAAATGAGAGAGGAGATCAGATCGAGATGAAGACTGCAAAGTGGCTGAAAGTGGAGATGAGCTCCGACATGCCAAAGACATTTCTACTCTCTCACTTTGGACTACCGACTGCCTGCATTGACCCACATGACCCATTTAGTTAACACGCTCTACTGTTTAATTCCTCCTCTCCGTGCAGTCTCAAAGAGATTCAGTTTGGAATAATAGCACATGCCTATCTGACATTTAGCCTGTCAGCTTGGGCCAGATGTTGACATCTGACTAAAGACCTTAACACGGCACCTCTTTTAACCCTTTACATGTCTGGTTAAAAAGAAGAAAAAAATGCTCGGTGTTATTTATGGTGTGGGACAGGGTGTTGTGAGGTGAAGAGATGGCAGCAAGTGCCCTCCTTTGGTCCATTCGTCAACCAGATCCGACACACACCAGCAGGACTCATTTGCCTCTGTGGATCTGCTGCAACCGAAGCTCTTTCCATGTAAGGGCTGTCTAAAGTAGGAAATCACTTTCCACGATACAGTTACCTAAAGGGACTGGTGTGGGTGTGTGTGCCTGTGTGTGTGTGTGTGTGTGTGTGTGTCCATAAAGGAGCATGGAGATTCATTTAAAGCTCATATTTAGTGCTGACTGACAATGGCTAAATAAATTCCCGCCACACATCGTATTTCTCACGCTGAAAAAAAACTCTCGGCTATTTAATGTTTTAATGTGCTGCAGCGCGCAAACATGAGCTGGCCGCGCTGCCCTCACCGTGGAGGAATCAAGCGCTCCCCTGGAGTTCTGCTGTGAGGAGCCACTTATCAGCCAATCAAACAAGAGGAATGGGCTACACAATAGCCAATCAGAAAAAAAACGTATCTGGGTAAGATTTAATCCAGCAACCAATGAAAGTAAAGCATCCTGGAATTGCGCGCGACTGATATCCGAAAGTTTCGTTCTGGGGGTGATGATGGATATGTCACTCTTGCCTGTCTTCAAAACTTGAGAGCCCTGCATGTCACACACATCAAATCCATTCTTCCCGCCACCCCGGACCCTTTCCAGTTTGCATACCGTGCCAAACGGTCCACGGAGAATCCAATCTGCTCTGCTCTCCACCCAGCCCTCACCCACCTGGACACAAAAGACTCGTATGTGAGTATGTGAGGACCAATTTTTTTACCTTATATATGTTTCCTTCGGGCAATATTATCAGAAAACACTCCATAAACTTTCATTGTTATGCAGATGATACTCAACTATATCTATCGATCAAACCATAGGAGACCAACCAGCTCGCTAGACTACAAGCATGTCTTAAAGACATAAAAACATGGATGACCTGCAACTTCTTGATGTTAAACTCAGACAAAACTGAAGTAATTTTGACTTTGCTATGAGCACCTCATAGATCAATTATCTGGTGATGTGGTTTCTGTTGACGGCATTGCCCTGGCATCCAACACCACTGTAAAGAATCTCAACGTTATCTTTGATCGGGACTTGTCCTTTAACTCCCACGTGAAGAACATCTCAAGGACTGCATTCTTTCATCTACGTAATATTTCAAAAATCAGGCACATCTTGTCTCAAAAAGATGCAGAAAAGCTGGTTCACGCATTCGTTACTTCGAGACTGGATTACTGCAACTCCTTATTATCAGGCTGCTCTAATAAGTCTCTTAGGTCCCTCCAGTTGATCCAGAATGCTGCAGCTCGTGTTCTCACTAAAACTAAGAACAGAGATCACATCACTCCTGCACTAGCTGCTCTGCACTGGCTCCCAGTAAAATCAAGAATCGCTTTTAAAATTCTTCTCCTGACCTACAAAGCCTTGATTGGTGATGCACCATCATATCTTAAGGAGCTTGTAGTACCATATTACCCCACTAGAGAGCTGCCTCACTAAATGCGGGGCTACTTGTGGTTCCTAGAGTCTTAAAAAGTAGGAGGAGCCAGAGCCTTCAGGTATCAAGCTCCTCCTCTTTTATGGAACCAGCTTCACCTTCAGTCCTGGAGGCAGACACAGTCACCTCATGTAAGAGGAGTGTGGTGACTGATTTCTGTCCTCGGCCACTCGGCTGGGTGCGGGAGAAGATCTTGTTCCTGACTCACTTTAACAAAGAGATTCCAGGCCGTTTGTATCGTTGGGCGAGGTTCACGTTTAATTACAGTTCCCTACTGACAATACAACTGTGTATATATATATTAACTTCCTGGTCTCCCTCTGGTGTGTCTTGCTTGCTTGCGTCACCCACACATCATTACCTCTGTCAGTTGCACCTGTGCCCCATATATAAACTACCTGCCACCCTAATACACACTGCCCACCCGTGGTGAACCTGAGATAGACTCCACACTCAAACATATAATACACAGCCATAACTAATGGCTCCGACAAGTAGACTGAAGACTTTCCTCTTGATAGTTTTATAGTTAGGGCTGAATCAGGTTCACCTGGTCCAGACCTAGAGATGCTGCTATAGGCTGATAGGCTGCTGAGGGGCGTCTAGGATACACTGAGCACCTCTCTCCTCTTCTCTCTCTCCTTATGGATGAATTCTCATCCCTCCATCACACATTATTAACTCTCCTTCCTCCCCGGAGTCTTTGTGACTTCACGTCTCATAGGGTCCATCGGGCCTGGCTGGGTCTGATGCCTCCTGCCTGGTGGGTCGGCCTCTAATCCTTTCTGGATCGTGGTCCATTCCTTCTACTTATTATTCATGTATTTCTGTCATATTCATTGAATGTTTATGTCACTCTGTAATGATTCCTTCTGGTCACATGACATATATTCTTCTGTCCATCCTGGAGAGGGATCCTCCTCTGTTGCTCCCCTGAAGGTTTCTTCACTTCCTCCCCCTGAAAGTGTTTTTTTTATTTTTTGGGGAGTTGTTCTTGATCCGATGTGAGGTCAAAGGTCAAGGATGTCGTATGTCTTCAGATTGTAAAGCCCTTTGAGGCAAATTTGTAATGTGTGATATTGGGCTATATCAAATAAACTGAATTTAATTGAAATACTTAAAGAATCTCTATAAATTGAAAGCCACCGTTTTCGAAATGGAAGAATCCAAAAGTTTTAAGTGCACCTGGTGGATATACCTTGATTTAACATAACTAGGAAAAATCTGCTGTATCAAAATGCAACGATTACTATATTTATTTCAGCCTTTGCCTATACCTGCACCTGGGTCCTTTTTTAAAACCTCTGGATACAATGGTAATAAAATGAATTTAGAACCAAATACTTCAAGAGTAGGAAAAGGTAAATTGACATTGGATTACAACCTTGTTGGCCTTTGTATTCTTTCTTTGTCTGAACTCGACACAGTCCCCTCTTGGACGCAGATATAATGCTTTGAACGGTACAACATACATTTAGAGACAAACTGGTTTGGAGTTCGTTAACTCGTTGGTCAGGAGACAAATTGACTGATGGGACAACAGTGTGTTGTTTGAGAGATGACGAAGTGGAGCACCTTTTACTGAGCCATCCTCTCTCCATGGGCTTTAAATCCAGATGCTTATCATACAGTACAACACGTAACACCTCCATTGACTTTATATATTTATATATTCATCTATAGTCTGTTAGCTCAAACAGACATTTGGAATAGACACTTGAGTTTACTATCTGTTACTAATAGTCTATTACATACTATTAACTCATTGTCACCTTTAGTTGTCATTTTATTTGTCAAATATCCCATAATGACTCCTGGTCTTCAGCTTAGTTTAGATTTATACTGTTGTTAATAACTAGTTAATACACGTGGATAGGAACTATTTGAAACAGACATTCGTTCTGCCCTCGTTGATTTTATTGCTTTGTTTCTTTATTTTGAATATAGATTGAACTCTGGCTTCATGGGATTGACCAACAAAACTAGAAACATCTGACGAGCTGAAGGAAACTAAAGAGTTCTTATTCAGTGACCTTGTTCACATTTGAGCAATTTGATATATTGTTAATATAAAAAAGGTTTCAATGATATAAAAGCATTTAATCTCATACATAGTGATATGTGTATTCCTGAATCAATTTAGCAAACATATTCTGAAGGCAAACTGGTAACATCTGGGGATAAAAAAGGACTGTAGCCGACACCAATGTATGCTTGTTGTGAAAACAAATCATTAGCATATTATTTGTCCAAATTAAAATGCATCTCACAAACAACATACATACTGATTCTACAAAGTAAAATACATTACATGACTAGCAGAAGAGTGTAGTATAGTGTGTGTGTGTGTGTGTGTGTGTGTGGTCCTGGAGTTCAGGGGGTCAGCTTAGAGACAGTCGAGTCAGATCTACAGCCAAAGAAAAGAAAATTATTAATCCAAAATAGGATCCCCCAACAAGACAAAATATTAATTCTCAAGAACACAAAAACAATGCAAGCTGATCCAGATGCAACAGATACAGCACCACTTAAAGATTAGTATGTGTCTACAACACCTTACACTATCTCACAACATACTGTACTTATACAACATTTACATACAATCTTAAGGGTTTCGACCTATAGATAACATAAGGCGGAAAAACACTGCAGTTTTTTTCTAAAAAAAACAGTTTATTTTAATATGTTCGTATGAACTGGGGTTTCTAAACAGCATCGAGATATAGTTTCTGTAGATGGCATTGCCCTGGCATCCAACACCACTGTAAAGAATCTCGGCGTTATTATCGGGACTTTTCCTTTAACTCCCACGTAAAACAAATCTCAAGGTCTGCATTCTTTCATCGACATAACATTTAAGAAATCAGACATCTTAATTTTAAAAGATGCAGAAAAGCTGGTCAACGCATTCGTTACTTCTAGACTGGATTACTGCAACTCCTTATTATCAGGCTGCTCTAATAAGTCTCTTAGGTCCCTCCAGTTGATCCAGAATGCTGCAGCTCGTGTTCTCACTAAAACTAAGAAAAGAGATCACATCACTCCTGCACTAGCTGCTCTGTACTGGCTCCCCGTAAAATCAAGAATCACTTTTTAAATTATTTTCTTAACCTACAAAGACTTGATTGGTGATACTCCATCATAGCTACAGGAGCTTGTAGTACCATATTACCCCACTAGGGAGGTTATTGTACCCCACTAGGGAGGTTATAGCACCATAGTAACCCACTATGGAGGTTATAGCACCATAGTACCCTACTAGAGAGCTTATAGTACCATAGTACCCCAATAGATACCTTATAGTACCATATCGCCCCACCAGAGAGTTTATACTACCATATATATTACCCCCACTAGGGAAGTTATAGTCTACACAGAAGCCCGCTGTGCACCAACCACTTCACGTTTCGAACCAGTTTTCCCTGCTCAGCGACACACCCGCTGAGGAACACACCCTGGTTATCGGGAGCTCTATAGTCAGGAACGTGAAAATAGCGAAGCCGCGGACCAGAGTCGTGTGCCTCCCGGGGGCCAGAGCGGGCGACGTGGAGTCTTGTTTGAAGCTGCTGGCTAAGGACAAGCGGAGATACAGTCAGATTGTAATACACGCCGGTGGTAATGACGCCCGAGCCCGTCGGTCGGAAGTCACTAAAATTAATGTGGAATCGGTGTGTGCTTATGCCAAGACGTTGTCGGACACCGTAATTTTCTCTGGCCCTCTCCCAAATTTGCAGACAGACGAATTGTATAGCCGAATGTCGTCTTTCAACCGCTGGCTGTCGAGGTGGTGCCCAGCGAATAATGTGGGCTACGTAGACAACTGGAAGACTTTCTGGGAAAACCTGATCTGATGAGGAGAGACGGCATTCATCCCACGTTGGACGGAGCGTCTCATTTCTGCGAATATGACCAAGTTGATCACCGGACTTAATCCATGACAACCCAGGGTTCAGATCAGGAACCGGGAGCAGAGTTGTAGTTTAACACCCTTCTCTGCTCTTCCATTGGAGCAGTTACCCACCCATGACTTTAGAGTAGAGACTGTGTCTGTCCCACGGCCACTTCAATTAAATAAATCAAAAGTAAGCAGAAGAGGAGTCGTACACAATAACCTTATACAAGTTAACACCATTATTTCAGCAGTGCAACAAAGTAGGTCTATTAAATGTGGTCTCCTAAATATTCGATCTCTGTCATCTAAAGCTGTGTTACTAAATGATTTAATATCAGATAATCACATTGATTTATGTTGCCTAACTGAAACCTGGCTGAGCCATGAAGAATATGTCTGCCTGAATGAATCGACTCCTCAAAGTCATATTAATACTCACATTCCTCGAGGCACCGGTCGAGGAGGTGGAGTAGCAGCCATCTTTGAATCGAGCCTATTAATTAATCCTCAACCAAAATTACACTACACCTCATTTGAAAGCCTTGTTCTTAGTCTTTCACATCCAACCTGGAAAACACTACAGCCAATTCGATTTGTGATTCTGTACCGGCCACCAGGTCCATATTCAGAGTTTATATCAGAATTCTCAGAATTTATATCAAGTTTGGTTCTTAAAACCGATAAAGTTATTATTGTTGGAGATTTTAATATCCATGTGGATGTTGATAATGATTGCCTTAGTGCTGCATTCATCTCCTTGTTGGACTCGATTGGCTTCTGTCAGCGAGTACAGAAACCCACTCACAGCTTTGGCCACACGCTTGATCTTGTTCTTACTTATGGCGTTGACATTGAGCATTTGAACGTCTTCCCACAGAATCCTCTTCTGTCAGACCACAACCTCATAACTTTTGAATTTATACTACCGGAGTGTACTCCGTTAGTCAAAAGTTTCTACACCAGATGTCTAACTGACAGTGCTGTAGCTAAATTTAAAGAAGCGATTCCTTCTGCATTTGATTCGATACCACGTCTCAATATAACAGAGGACTCCTGGTCTAACTTTAGTCCGTCCCAGATTGATCATCTTGTTGACAGTGCCACAGGCTCTCTGAGAATGACACTGGACTCGATAGTCCCTCTGAAGAAGAAGACAGTGAGGAAGAGGAGGTTTGCTCCCTGGTATAACCCTCAGACCCGCAAACTGAAGCAAACGTCACGAAAGCTTGAACGCATATGGCGTTCAACTAATCTCGAAGAATCCCGCTTAATTTGGCGAGATAGTCTTAAAACATATAAGAAGGCCCTCCGTAATGCCAGAGCAGCCTATTACTCATCAGTAATAGAAAAAAATAAAAACAACCCCAGGTTTCTCTTCAGCACTGTAGCCAGGCTGACAGAGTCACAGCTCGGTGGAGCCGAGCATTCCTATAAACCTCAGTGGTAATGACTTCATGAACTTCTATAATGAAAAGATTTTAACTATTAGGGACAAGATTAATATTCTCTTGCCCATAACCAGTGCCAATCTGTCCTCAAGTGGAATGGCCTTGGAAACCGCTGTATGCCCTGGTGTATATTTGAGGCTTTTCTCCCATCAACCGTGACCAATTATCTTCAACGGTTTCTACTTCGAACATGTCTACCTGTCTCTTGGACCCCATCCCGACGAGGCTGCTTAAAGACGTTTTGCCTTTAATTGGCGGCTCTCTATTAGATATTATCAATGTGTCTCTGCTAACAGGCCACGTACCACACTCCTTCAAGGTGGCTGTTATTAAACCTCTCCTGAAGAAGCCCACTCTGGATCCAGAGGTGTTGGCTAACTACAGATCGATCTCTAACCTCCCCTTCCTCTCCAAGATCCTTGAGAAAGTGGTCGCAAATCAGTTGTGCGACTTTCTACATCATAATAGTTTATTTGAGAAATTTCAATCAGGATTTAGAAAACACCACAGCACCGAGACGGCACTGGTGAAAATTACAAATGACCTCTTAATGGCAGCAGATAAAGGACTCCTCTCTGTCCTGGTCTTGTTAGACCTTAGTGCTGCATTCGACACCATTGACCATGACATCCTGTTACAGAGACTGGAGCAGTCGATAGGCATTTCAGGCACGGCACTAATTTGGTTTAAATTCTACTTATCAGATCGATCTCAGTTTGTATTTGTAAACGATGACGCCTCGATAACCACCAACGTTAATCACGGAGTTCCACAAGGTTCTGTGCTTGGACCAATTTTATTTACCTTATACATGCTTCCTTTGGGCAATATTATCAGGAAACACTCCATAAACTTTCATTGTTATGCAGATGATACTCAACTATATTTATCGATAAAACCAGAGGAGAGCAACCAACTCGGTAAAATTCAAGCATGTCTTAAAGACATAAAAACATGGATGACCTGCAACTTCTTGATGTTAAACTCAGACAAAACCGAAGTAATTTTAATCGGCCCTGAGCACCTCAGAGATCAATTATCTGGTGATGTGGATTCTGTAGACGGCATTGCCCTGGCATCCAACACCACTGTAAAGAATCTTGGCGTTATCTTTGATCGGGACTTGTCCTTTAACTCCCACGTAAAGCAAATCTCAAGGACTGCATTCTTTCATCTACGTAATATTTCAAAAATCAGGCACATCTTGTCTCAAAAGATGCAGAAAAATTGGTTCACGCGTTACTTGAGACTGGATTACTGCAACTCCTTATTAGCAGGCTGCTCTAATAAATCTCTTAGGTCCCTCCAGTTGATCCAGAATGCTGCAGCTCGTGTTCTCACTAAAACTAAGAAAAGAGATCACATCACTCCTGCACTAGCTGCTCTGCACTGGCTCCCAGTAAAATCAAAAATCACTTTTAAAATTCTTCTCTTAACCTACAAAGCCTTGATTGGTGATGCTCCATCATATCTTAAGGAGCTTGTAGTACCATATTGCCCCACTAGAGAGCTACGCTCACTAAATGCGGGACTACTTGTAGTTCCTAGAGTCTTAAAAAGTAGAATGGGAGCCAGAGCCTTTAGTTATCAAGCTCCTCTTTTATGGAACCAGCTTCCAATTTCAGTCCGGGAGGCAGACACAGTCACCTTGTTTAAGAATAGACTGAAGACTTTCCTCTTTGACAGAGCTTATAGTTAGGGCTGAATCAGGTTCACCTGGTCCAGCCCCTTGATATGCTGCTATAGGCTTATAGCTGCCGGGGGACGTTTTAGGATGCACTGAGTACCTATCTCCTCTTTTTTTTTCTCTCCTTAAGGATGAATTGTCATCTCTCAATCACACGTTACTAACTCTGCTTTCTCCCCGGAGTCCTTTTGACTTCACGTCTCATGGGGTCATCGGACCCTATGAGACGGCATAGATCCTATCTGCCTGATGGATCATTGAGGTCTGGGTCGTGGAATTCCTGCTCCTGACTACGCCACTGTCCTGTTGAGACTCCGCCTACTGTTGAGACTCCGCCCACTCCTCCTCCCCACCGCCATCTGCCTGATGGATCGTGGAGGTCTCCATCGTGGAATATGCCTCCTATGAACTATTCATACACTCTGTCATATTCATTGAATGTATTTTAACTCTAAATCTGTCCTTCTGTACACATTACATCTATTGCATCTGTCCATCCTGGAGAGGGATCCTCCTCTGTTGCTCTCCTCCAGGTTTCTTCCCTTTTTTTCCCCCTGAAGGGTTATTTGGGAGTTTTTCCTGGTCCGATGTGAGGTTTTGGGGCAGGGATGTCTATGTGTACAGATTGTAAAGCACTCCGAGACAAATTTGTAATTTGTGAAATTGGGCTATACAAATAAACTGAATTGAATTGAATAGCACCATTGTACCCCACTAGGGAGGTTATTGTACCCCACTAGGGAGGTTATAGCACCATAGTAACCCACTATGGAGGTTATAGCACCATAGTACCCTACTAGAGAGCTTATAGTACCATAGTACCCCAATAGATACCTTATAGTACCATATCGCCCCACCAGAGAGTTTATACTACCATATTACCCCACTAGAGAGGTTATAGTACAATATTACCCCACAAGAGAGTTCATCGTACAATATTAGAGAGCTTAAAAGAGCTCATAGTACAATATTACCCCACCAGAGAGCTCATAATACAATATTACCAGTTAAAAAAGTGTAATTCCTTGAAAATGTTCCACATTTAAAAAGTTTTATATCACAGCATATAGTTTTCTTTGGTTTTCCTCAAGTTCTTAGAGTCTTAAGATGGTATTTTGATTAATATGTATCCTATTGGTAAAAAATATTGACATTGTTTTACCTCTGAGGAGCAGAAGGGAGGCGACTAGACTTTATCATATCGCTCTGAGACAGAGCGTCTGTCATCCAGGAGAGGGCACTGCAGCAGTACTCCAGCTGGGAGAGAGATACAAAGTCAAAGATGGATGAGTGCTGAGTGGGCAGAGCCAACAGCTGCATGGAAACCAGACACACACACACACACACACACACACAGATATATATACTCATATCAATGTACCCATATATGCAGAGATTGTACCAAATTAAACAAAGCACAGCTCCTGCATTTTTGTAGGTGGGCGGGTTCAATCAGGAATATTTAATTAATAGATTCTTTAAAAAATTGCAATTTGTCCAAGATTAACAGTACTGACTTGAAGGTACAGCCACTGGACTAAAAGCTTCATGCTGGGATAGATGTTTTTTGTAAGAGATATCTCAAATGTAATACTTCATATAAATAATTCATGCCTAAAACAAACAAATTCTATCTTTCAAAAGAAAATGGTTTATGGTTCTAGTCTGCAAACACTGATTATGTCTTATTAAGATTAGGCTCACTAGTGCAATGAGATATTGCTGACCTCCGTCTCCAGCAGCCGCAATCTTCTGTCGTGGTCACGGATCTCGACCATCTGCTTCAGCACACTGTCCACCCTGAGGAAACAAATACACACAAATAATCCCACTGAAACCTCAACTAGAATGGCAGTTCAGATGAGTTCAAAACTATGGAATGATCACACAAGGACTTCAGAAACATGTAAATGAAGAACTTAATGAAAGGTATGCTTCTATGTTTGGCCAGTGTCAGTGACATTTATTAACAGCACATAATTAAAAACAACACAACAATTGTATGTAAAATATTGTATGTAGTGTGGAGGGCATTTTATAATGCAAGGAAGTTTTCCTTGGGGAACAAGAGGGTTGTTTCTTTACTCATGTATTTTCATAGTAGGCATCAATTAGACATTTACAGATGTCTTTCAGACAAATTACATTGCATGTGCAGATTTGTAGAGGATTCTCATTTTAGTTATACACAACTCATTCATACTCCTGGCACAGGTTGTTTAATTAGTCAAAAAGCTCCTCTGTGGCAAATCACCAGGGGTGGATGAGATTTACCCTAAGATGCTAAATGCTCTGGACATTTTTGGGCTGTCTTGGCTCACAAGCCTCTCCAATGTCCTGTGACGTTGGGTTTCCCCAGGACGAGCTTGAAAGTGTTGCTGGATGTCTTGAATACCTTCCTCCGCCACAACCCGTGTCCAGATAGGTGGATGTTAATGGTAGGATCGATGGATTCTCTTTTTAGATATTGGTACGAATATGTTGAATAATTCTCACGAGCCTCCGGCTGAGCGCTGCTGTGTTGGAGTTTTCCCCGGAGAACGAGAGAGTCCTCTCCCTGCGTCTACAGGTTGCAGGGAGTAAGGCTCTGACGGTTGTTTGTGCCTATGCACCAAACAGCAGTTCAGAGTATCCAACCTTTGGAGTCGATGGGAGGGGTCCTGGAAAGGGCGCTGCCCGCCGACTCCATGGTTCTCCTGGGAGACTTCAACGCTCATGTGGGCAATGACAGAGAAACCTGGTGGGGGGTGATGGGGAGGAATGGCTTGCCCGATCTGAACCCGAGCGGTGTTTTGTTATTGGACTTCTGTGCTAGCCACGGTTTGCCCATAACGAACACCATGTTCGGACATATGGTGGCTCATAAGTGTACCTGGTACCAGAACACCTTAGGCCGGAGATCAATGATCGACTTCTTAGTCGTATCATCTGATCTGCAGCCATATGTCTTAAGGTGCGGTCACACCAAAAGCGATGCGATTTTTTCACGCGACCGAATCCCATGAAAAGTCAACGTACAGACTGGCTGCGATAGATGCAATATTTTCCCGGGCGGCGCGTTTGGGGCGACGCGATGTGGGCGACGCGTTTACAGCGGCGCAATTTTCGCCCCGAGTTGAAATATTTCAACTTTGAGGCGGTCATCTCGCAACTCGGGCCAATCAGCTCTTGAGTTGTCCTGCTGCTGTTGAATCAGAACAAGACGGATAATAATGTTATAAACACAATGACAGCGTTTAGATGTTCCGCTCTCGTAGCGCTGGAAGCGGAAGTCTTTCAGACGTAACAGTAACTTCATCGGTGAAAGTGACCGAGCTGAGTGAGCCTACGGGTGATGTTACGTATAAATATTAGGGCTGTGAAACGATTACAAATTTTAATCGGATTAATTACAGGTTTTTGTGGATTAATCATGATTAATCACATATTACCGATATTCTCGGTATATTTTGTGAGAACATAGAGATTTATGACAAAAGACGGATATATACATTTATACATTCTTCTATACAATGGTGCTGCAACTCAGCAGTTATTTAGCAGTTTTCTTCCATATGGAACATTAATACATCTTCATCCTAAACAGAATGTTTAACCCTCCTGTTACCTTTCGGGTCAATTTGACCCCATTCAATGTTTAATGTCGGTGTTCTTTGGGGTCAATTTGACCCCAGGCTGTTTTTCACTGTGTCAAACATATCAGAAATATCAACTTTTTATTTATTTAAAGGGCTATTTAGGTAGTCAACAAACAAACATAAAGTACCTCACACTTAAACTTGGGAAGCAATATTAATTCTAATAATTTTCTAGAGGTTTTAATTGCTGGGGTCAAATTGACCCCAAGGGTAAAATATGTTCGTAAATGTAAAGGTAACAGGAGGTTAAACAGAGCATTTTTCTCTTGTTTGTCAACCATTAACTCCACCATGATACAATCTAAAGGTGGACAGATTGACAAGTGACTTTTTTTTGCTCGGTCCCGATGCGCGCACGGAGCTCTGTGGCGCGAGACGGAGATCGATAAGTGTTAACGCAACGCGAAGAGACAGAAATGACATGCTGCTGTGGAGATACGATCAACAACAGACGTTTAGTTTAATAAAAGAACAAAGACGTGCTATAGAGAACATGTCAGGGGGCGGGCCAATCTTTTTAATGTCATGCGATCTACCGACACGACGCCGCGATCGACTGGCAGGTCGCGATCGACGTGTTGAGACCCTGATCTACAGGAAGTAAAAGTCGTAACAAGGTTTCCGTAGGTGAACCTGCGGAAGGATCATTACCGATGAACAGCATGACCGTCTGCATGACAGCGGACAGAGTTCAGATTGAAGTGGTGTATTGGAAGCTCATTTTGCAAGTGACTTTTTTTTCATCCCGACGACCAACAACAGACGGATTGGAAGCTCATTCTGTGCATGCGTTAAAAAAAAAAAACTAGTTAAACCTGTAATTGAATTAACTGAGTTAACGCGTTATTTTTCACAGCACTAATAAATATATATATATTAATGTCATGAACCCAAACACGAGGGCGTTAGTGTGTGGGACGTCCACAACAAGTATAAAGCAGAACTAGTGGTTAGTTATTCCGTGGTGGATGAAGGAAATGATAACGGTCTTTACGGAGACGAGACACGGAGATAAGCCCCGCCCCTCGCGGAGCGTCTCAACGCTTATGGTGAGAACACGGTGAACGGTCGAGCGAGTAAACTCACGCGTTTTGGGCGACGTGAAAAATCGCATCGCTTTTGATGTGAGCGCACATTTAGACACTCGGGTGAAGAGAGGAGCATAGCTGTCAACTGATCACCACCTGGTGGTGAATTGGATCAGATGGCGGGGCAGCCGCCCTAGAAAGAACTGGCAAGCCCTTCTCACACATCGAGAGGTTGAAATCAGAGTGGACCAAGTTCAAAGCCCCTATTGTGAACGCGGTCGATAGGAGATGTGGGCTGTGCCTGTCGTGGCGGAAAACTGAGAACCCGGTGGTGGACACCTGGAATAAGGAAAGCCATCAAGCTGAAGAAGGAGCCCTTTCGGGCCTGTTTGGCCCAGGCGTCTTCTGAAGCAGCTGACAGGTACCGGCAGACGAGAAGGGCTGCGGTGGTCGCAGATGCAAAAACTTGGGCATAGGAGGAGTTCGGGGAGGCCACGGAGAAGGACTTTTGGTTGGCATCAAGGAGGTTCGGGCAAACCCCCTGACGGCTCAGGAAGGGAAAGCAGGGCCTACCCCAGGCTGTTCTCAGCGTGGGGGGGGAGCTGCTGACCCGGGGGGGGGGGGGGGGGGACATTGCCGGGCGGTGGGAAGAGCACTTTGAGAAACTCCTAAATCCGACCAACATGTCCCCTGGAGAGGTGTCAGCGACTTAAGACTTAGGGTGGGTCGCACCCATATCCCTGGCAGAGGCCGCTAAAGTTGTCAGAAAGCTCCTTGGTGGCAAGGCGCCGGGGGTGGATGAGATCCGCCCTGAGATGCTGAAGGCGCTTAACATTGTTGGATTGTCTTGGCTGACATGTCTCTACAATGTTACATGGGAGTCGGGAACAGTGCCCATGGATTGGCAGACCGGGGTGGTGGTTCCCATTTTAAAAAAGGAGGAGTGTGCTTGAACTATCGTGGTATCACACTACTCAGCGTCCCGGGGAAAGCGTATGCCAGGGTGCATTGGTCGAACCTCAGATTCCAGACGAGAAGTGGGGATTCCGTCCTGGTCGTGGAACTATAGACCAGCTATTTACCGACGAAAGACTCCTGAAAGGGTCCAGGGAGTTTGCCCAACCTGTCTACATGTGCTTTGTGGACTTGGAGAAGGCTTTCGACTCTGGTTTTTTGTGGGGGGTGCTTTGGGCTATCCGGTCTCTGTACGCCTGCAGTAAGAGCTGTGTTTGCATTCTCTGCAATAACTCAGACTCGTTCCCGGTGGGTGTTGGCCTCCGCCAGGGCTGCCCTTTATCACCGGTCTCGTTTGTGCTTTTCAAGGACAGGATATCTAGGTGGAGAAGGTCAGGTGTGGGGGTCTCAGGATCACCTCTCTGCTGTTTGCAGATGATGTGGTCTTATTGGCATCCTCGGACCGTGATCTCCTGCATTCACTGGGGCATTTTGCAGGGGATGAGAGTCAGCACCTCCAAATCTGAGGCCTTGGTGCTCTGCCGGAAACCGGTGGATTGCTCCCTCCAGGTGGGGACAGAGTGCCTACACCAAGCGAAGGAATTCAAGTATCTTGGGGTCTTGTTCACGAGTGAGGGTAAGATGGAGCGAGAGATCCACAGGTGGATCGTTGCGGCTGCAGCAGTAAAATTCCATCTTGGTGAAGAAGGAATTGAACCGGAAGGCAAAGCTCTCAATTTACTGGTCGGTGTACGTTCCAAACCCTCACCTAAGTTCACGAACTCTGGGTCGTGACCAAAAGAACAAGGTTGCAGATGCAAGCCTCCGAAATGAGTTTCCTCCGTAGGGTGGCCGGGCTCAGCATTAGAGAGAGGGTAAGGAGCACAGACATCAGGTGGGAGCTTGGAGTCGAGCCGCAACTCCTTCGCAACAAAAGGAGTCAGCTGCGGTAGTATGCGCATCTAATTTGGATGCCTCGTGAACGCCTCCCATTAGAGGTTTTCCAGGCACGTCCAACTGGGAGGAGACCCCGGTGAAGACCTAGGACACGCTGGTGGGATGTCCCACAGTGAGCTGGAAAGTGTTGCGAGTGAGAGGGAAGTCTGGGTCAGCCTGCTGGGTCTGCTGCCTCCACGACCCGACCCCCGATTAAGCGGATGAAGATGGATGGATGGATGAATTGAATTGTATATGAATATTTAGTTATAAGCTTGAAAATCAAAAGAGCTCTTACACATTAACATTGTTGAACATTTCATAAATGTGCAACATTAGCAGATGCAACTTACTTGACAGATGTACTTTTAATTCGAACTGTGTCACTTTCCCTCTGCCGCTTATGCTGAGCTGAGAGGAGGTTTTCTTTCTGGATAGCCTCCCATGTGTCGAGACAGCTCGCCTTCTTGCCCCGCAACTCCAGAACTGAGGACAGAGAAGATAGGTGAAGCCTGACTTTGGACAATTGTCCTGGCACCCCAAGACCCAGCTGTAGTTCCTCTTCAAATGAACCCAACACATCTAGACTGAATGAGTAAACGCCATCACCGACCAAGTATTAGCGCAAGAGCTGTTTCATGCATAATGGTACATGTTTCCCTGTTTTTCTTTACTGGTCCTTGCTAATTGCTTGTCCTCCTTTCCTTTATATCCCCTGTCTTTAAGCTGTACTTCTCACCAAAGTGTTGGCTTTTGACCGAGGGG
Source organism: Pseudoliparis swirei (assembly GCF_029220125.1). Taxonomy (NCBI): domain Eukaryota; kingdom Metazoa; phylum Chordata; class Actinopteri; order Perciformes; family Liparidae; genus Pseudoliparis; species Pseudoliparis swirei. The sequence continues at coordinate 46,256 of NC_079410.1, read as the reverse complement.
ATCTGGCGGAAGCATCTCTTGATGAAAAGGTGGAGGTGTGATAAGATGATAAAGGGTGGTGCCAGGCACGGTCTTGAGTGGTACTCCTTAATCAGGCTGTAACGCTGAAACTTCCAATAGGTGTCACTGTGCTCCTGTACTTTTGAGAAGGTGTAGCTGTAAACAGTAAATTGAAATGTTATAATGGAATAAACAGAGAGAAAAATGTTCGACTCCTTTTCTGTTTCCAAACATTACAACATAAAGGCCTATTACGTTTGGAATCTGTTAATCAGCCAACAACTGAAGAAAATAATTTTAAAAGTGCAATGTTACCTGAACATGGCGATGAGTAGGTTGACCAATACTATGTTGGTAAACAGCAGGTAGATGACAAGAAGGATGAGAACCAGCCAGTTGGTGTAGGTGCTCAGACAAGGCTCCTCTCCTGCTTCAATGAGTGTGGCGTTGTTGGTACAGGCTACTTCCACCAATTTATCAACTAGATGGAAAAAACAATGAAGAGGTCCATAACAACATGAAGATGTATGCAGCCTATTTATAAGCACCTAACTAACAAATGCGGAAATGTCAGTTTACTGTTTGTATTGCTTTATATTTTACTAAGTACCGTAAGTAATCTGGCATCTGAGTGAGTAAAATTATTAAAAATGTAAACTCGTAAAAAGTATGTTGTGTAAGTGAACGAATGCAAATATTTAACTATCATTATTATATCATATTATACACCATTATAATTCATGCAGAAAAATGTGCAAGTTACTAAACCAAATGGAAAGGCACATATAAAGGACGGCTTTGCAATTTTTTCTTAAAATGTCATGCTAATCTTTCAAGAAAACATGAATTGAATTCAATTATGTTCTTCAGATTTTGAATTGTTTTTAATTGAAGGTTTCTTTCATATAATTTAACTGAAACTTTATTGTATCCATCCATCCATTACCTTCAACCGCTTGGAAGGCTGCAGCCAATCGCAGCTGACATTGGGCAAAGGCAGTATACCTTGGACGGGATGCCAGACTATCACCGGTCTGACCCAGACAGACCACCATTCACGCTCACATTCACACCGATGGCCGATTTAGAGTCTCCAATTAACCTGAGCATGCACGCATGTCTTTGGAATGTGTGGAGGATGCTCCAAAACCCGCTGACACGGGGAGGACGAAGATCATTGTGCCTGATGGAGATATGAGACTGGTATACTCAGACCGAATCGCTCACCATCCATTTCATGCATGGGTATTTGTCCAAAGATGTGCATGTATGGTCTGTAGAACACTCTGCGGAATATCCAAACAGGGCGGGGATCATACGAGTAGAGGAGCGCCTGATTGGCCACTCCATAAGCCAAGAGCCACACGGCCAGAAAGAAAAGGAAGAAGAAAACATCCTTCATCTGCGGGAAGCAAAGAGAGATCATCACGTCATGAATAGGATTTTGATATTTTCAATATATCGACTGTTTCTAGTACATTACATGCTCTACCATCAACCATCATGAACAACAAATGGGGGGAGAGCATCAAAAAAAGAACATGCAATAGCACCAGTGACTCAGTTAAACCGTCTATTTGGGTAATTCTTTTGTTTGCTACTTAAAGAGGCCACTGGTGTAAATATCTGTATGAGGACTGTGGGGGAAGAAGAAGTAACGTATAGAAGGTATCCATAACAGGTGTGTTTTTGGAGTGCGCTACATGAACAATACACCAGTTTGCTAAGTGAAATGTGGAGTCATCAATGTTGAGAGATGTCTGGGCTGAGCGGGTCAGGGTCGATCATGAGTTTTTCAGATTTATTGCAGTTGTGTTTGAGAAATTTTGGTTGCATCCATGATTTTATATCAGTGAGACAGGTGGTGAGAGTGGAGTGGGCGACTAAGGTGATGGTGTTGGAGAATTGAGTTGGGTGTCGTCAGTGTAGCAGTGGAAGTCGAGACCATGACGACGGATGATTTTCCCAAGGGGAAGGATGTAAATGATGAAGAGGAGTACCAGCTAAAGAAAAGAGGCCTATATGTTTGTCTTAACCCTTGTGTTGCCTTAGGGTCAATTTGACCCGAATCAATATTACACCCTCGTGTCGCCTTAGGATTAATTTGACCCCATTCAATGTTTAATGTCGGTGTTCTTTCGGTAGTCAACAAACAAACATAAAGTGCCTCACACTTAAACTTGGAAAACAATATTAATTCTAATAATTTTCTGGAGGTTTTAATTGCTGGCATCAAATTGAACCCAAAGGGTAAAATATGTTAGTAAATATAAAGGTAACAGGAGGGTGAAACATTGAATCGGGTCAAAATGACCCTAAGGCGACAGGAGGGTGTAATATTGATTCGGGTCAAAATGACCCTAAGGCGACACAAGGGTTAAGCTGCGTTCACACCAAAAGCGAAACTATTTTTTCGCGCGACTGAATCCCATGAAAAGTCAACGTACAGATGCTTGTGGCTGCGATAGACGCGATATTTTCCCGGGCGGCGCGTTTGGAGCGTTTGGGGCGACGCGATGTGGCCGACGTGTTTACAGTGGCGCGTTTTCAGCGGCGCAATTTTTGCCCCGAGTTGAAATATTTCAACTTTGAGGCGGTCATCTCGTAACTCGGGCCAATCAGCTCTTGAGTTCCGCTCTCGTAGTGCTGGAAGCGGAAGTCTTTCAGACGTAACAGTAACTTCATCGGTGAAAGTGACCGAGCCGAGTGAGCCTACGGGTGATGTCATCAACCCAAACACGAGGGCGTTAGTGTGTGGGATGTCCACAACAAATATAAAGCAGAACTAGTGGTTAGTTATTCTGGTGGATGAAGGAGATGATAACGGTCTTTACGGAGATGAGACACGGAGATAAGCCCCGCCCCTCGCGGAGCGTCTCGACGCTTACGGCTTGAACACAGTGAACGGTCGAGCGAGTAAACTTTTGGTGTGAACGCACATTAAGTATCTTCAAGGAAGATAAACTTTTGTATGTCTCATTCTGCTTCAAGTGGCATTTTCATGCATTTGTGTTGCCCACAGGTTGTTTTGCTAAATGTTGTGTGCACTCACCATTTTGCCCAGGATGATTATCTTGGGCCCAAGCTGTTTGTGGACCGCAAAGATATGGATCAGACGTAGTGTGAAGACCATAAAATCGATGGCCATGACTGCTCGTCCAAAATTATATGACACGGGGAACATTCTGGAAAACAAAGCAGTGCATTCACGCCGCTTCGTAATCACCGTCATTATGAACCGATACAACCAGTCCATCTACCATTTACCTGCAGCCCAGAGCCAAAGTGAAGAGAATAATGGCTGTGAGATCACACTTGTTCCACATGTCCTGGATGTAAGTCCTCATCATCTGGAGTATGGGGGCGCTGCCCACAAAGAAGGTCTGTCAACCAGATAGAGAGGAGTCAGTATGCAGATGGATATGGATCTGTGCGGAGTGCAGTATGTGTCAGTGAGAGAAATGTGTATTTTAGGTTAGCATTAAAACGGATGGGGTCTGTTTCCTCAGGTTTTGGAGAGAACATGAAATACAAACCAGTTTGAGGAACAGATGCATACGTTTGAAGGCTATTGTAAACAGTGGAACTATGTCGCAATATACTGTACGTGTGCATGCGTGTGTCTTAACAACCAACCTGCCGAATCTCTTCACACACGAAGGTGAAAACCCAAAAGTAAAGCACAAATTCCAGAGTGGACGGGCCGTCGGGGTACGGGGGCTTGAAGTCCACCAACAGAACATAGGCAAACAGGTAGAGGAACAGGAAGTACATCAGCACGTTGCCAAGAAATGAGATGACGGGGCTGAACCAGAACTGTCTCCACCGCGACACGATAAACGGTCTCTTGGAGTTGGAAGTAGAGTCTGAAGTGAAAAGTAGTACAAAGAAATGAAAATAGGAATGATTCAAACAGTCATATAAAATATATTACCAGTAAAAAATACAAACAGTAAATGTTGTAACAGTTTAGCTCCACGCCTTCCTTTTTGTAGTAGTTGTTTTCATCCTGTCACTAAGTATCACGTCATTCCAGATCCTGCTTCCTATCTCGTCAATCCAACTCCCCTCACCTGCCTCTGATCACATCGTTAGTCCCTCATTCCCTTCACCTGGTCCTCACGCCCTTCTCACCTGCAGAGCATCCCCTCATTAGTCCCTCACTATTTAGCTCCCTCACTTCCACTTGTCCTCTGCCAGATTGTCTTGTGTTTTCGTGCCAAGTTCTCCAGCGTTATTATTGTATATTCCTGACCTGCCTGTTCTGACCTCTGATTCTCTGCCCCACCCCTTTTTGGACTTGTTTGCTTCTTCGACTGGTCTCCTGGTTTTGACCCAGCCTGTTTTCAACCAAAGACAGTCATCTTTGTTGTTCCTGTCTGAGTCGTGCTTTTGGGTCCACGCTAATAGCACCATGACAAATGTAGCTTCAGTATTTTTTTTAATGGACTCCCATTTTCTCATGTCTGTGTGACCAATGGGTTACAGGATGAGAAGGAGGGGTAGGACACAAGTGTTGGAGATGTGCCGACTACGGTGAAAATTGAATGTATAGATAAAATACATTTAGATCTCACATGACTGAAAGTTGAAAAAAGGTTCAGATGTAGTAGATTACTATTACTTAGTACCCACCTTTCAGGCTTTCTTTTCGAGCCCTGATCTCTTTGGCTTCATCCTCACTGTGACATCCAAGAAAGAATAAAGGACTTTTGTTACAACTGGGAAGGGAACCCGTCTTACAACACGATCAGATTCATGTTATATGTCATATATTTGTATTTACGTTTGTATAATATCAGCAAGGCAAAAGACGGTGTTCTCATTTCCATCCAGACTGTCGGTGTCTCTGCCGTGGTGGATCTCCTCAGACTTATCGTCCTCTTCCTGTGGTCTGGAACATAAACACACACCACAACCTGCCATGTTTAATTTGTTGTACTAATAATGCTGTAGGCATATATCTTGAGCCATCTGAGTCAACATGGACTACAATGTGTCTGAAATTATGCCCATAGGAACTAAGCATCTCTATATATATATATACAGGACTGTCTCAGAAAATTAGAATATTGTGATGAAGTTCTTTATTTTCTGTAATGCAATTTTAAAAAACAAAAATGTCATGCATTCTGGATTCATTACAAATCAACTGAAATATTGCAAGCCTTTTATTCTTTTAATATTGCTGATTATGGTTTACAGCTTAAGAAATCTCTAAAATCCTATCATAAAATTTTAATATTTCCTCAGACCAAGTAAAAAAAAAGATTTATAACAGCTGAGTGTTTGTCAAGGCTCAGGAAACCCTTGCAGGTGTTTCGAGTTAATTAGACAATTCAAGTGATTTGTTTAATACCCTACTTGTATACTTTTTCATGATATTCTAATATTTAGAGATAGGATATTTGAGTTTTCTTAAGCTGTAAGCCATAATCAGCAATATTAAAAGAATAAAAGGCTTGCAATATTTCAGTTGATTTGTAATGAATCCAGAATGCATGACATTTTTGTTTTTTTAATTGCATTGCAGAAAATAAAGAACTTCATCACAATATTCTAATTTTCTGAGACAGTCCTGTATATATGTATATAATATATATATTATTTATATATAGCTATATATATATATTATATATAGTTATATATGTGTATATATACACATATATAGCCATGTATATATATGTATATAATATATATATATTATTTATATATAACTATATATATATTATATATATCGCTATATATGTGTATATATAGCTATATATATAGATATATACTGTATACATATATAGCTATCTTTTCATATCTATGTATATACAGTATATACATACATACTGTACATGCATACATACAAACATACATATCAAGGCCACGGATTTACTAATTAATTTAATAATCAAATCATTTTGGGAGTGTGCAAAGCGCCTGTGTAATATGCCTAAAGACCTGTAACTGAACTGGAAATGTTCTACCTCTCGTAACACGAGTGTATAGTAAATTACGAGTGCGTTTCGTCCTCGACCAAAGAGTCCTATTCATCTTTTCTAATAAGAATCAAAGAAACACAATCGTAGATTTCTTTTTGACACTGTAGGTAAACTCACTGAAGAACACCTGTATGTTGGACTTGCAATTGCAGCTTTTTAGATTTTTTTTCTGATTCCACCTATTCGTGGAATATAAGTGCTGCCTTTGATAATATTGACCGTTGTAGCTTCAAAGACTGAATGGAAAATGTATTTGGTGTCTCTGGCCTAGTGCTCACGTGGTAACAAGCTTACCTAGCTGTAAGCACACAGTGTGTTTCCTATTGTATACCATTTTTTTCTGATGTGAAATACCGAGTTCCAGGACTCTGTTCTTGGCCCCATGCTTCTAATTTAAATACGGGTCTACTCGTAGGATGGGAGCCAGAGCCTTCAGGTATCAAGCTCCTCCTCTTTTATGGAACCAGCTCCACCTTCAGTCCTGGAGGCAGACACAGTCCCCTCATGTAGACTGAAGATTTTCCTCTTGATGGTCTTATAGTTAGACCTGAACCAGGTTCACCTGGTCCAGACCTAGAGATGCTGCTATAGGCTGATAGGCTGCTGGGGGACGTCTAGGATACACTGAGCACCTCTCTCCTCTTCTCTCACTCCTTTACATCTCTTCATTCACATTCACATTACTAACTCTACGTCCTCCCAAGAGTCTTTGTGCCTTCTCGCCTCATCGGGTCCATTGGACCGGCTGTGTCTGAAGATAGTCCTGCCTCCTTGCTCCTGCTTCCTGCATCCAGCCCCTGGCCTGGACCTGGCCTCCTTCCCAATGGCCCCACCTCCTTCTCTGTGCTCCCTGCCTTCAAAAGCCTGGCCTCATTGGTCCGGTCTCCTTCGCAATGCCTCCTACCTCCGTGCTAATTTCAAATCCCATTAACTTAAATTATTCTACCATAGATTGAGGGCTACCTTGAGAGCTATAGTTTGAAGCTCAGAGCTATTGGTCAAACCGCTGTATTGGACTATTTACACAATATTCACTCAGCATTGCACAATATTTACAAAAAACACATACCTGAAGCTGATCAGGTCGGTGTAGAGGAGAGGGGGAAGGAAGAAGGTGAGAACCAGTTTCCAGACCTCAGTACTCCTCTCCATGTCACCCCACCAGACCTGAGAGAGCAGGGACTACAGAAAGGAGCAGCCCCGTTACCATAACTACCAACCAACATTACACTCAATGATGACATTTATTGAAACATGGAGGACATGGAGCCTGACATCCTTATAACTCTGTTAATGTCTACTGTTGGGAGGAGAACACCATCTGTACCTGAACACCGTCGTGGCTGAAGAACAGGCGGGAGTCAGCCTCAGTGGCCATCTGAAGGCATGTAGCTCCGCCCCAAACTGGAGACTTCCTTATAAGGAGAGTAAAGGAGCGACTCTCGCTGCTCTGGTAACACTCACCAAATACATCTGAACACACAAACAAAACCGTACACAACAATATCAAAATGGTGTCTTCTTAATGACTGGAGAAAACGATCGCTCTTTTCTAGGTTGCTAAGTAACATAGTTTCATCTTACATTTTATTTTGTGGCAATATCAGACAATAGAGGCATGACAGGAAATGATGGTGACACATATACAACGAATATCCTGCCAGACTCAAACCAAAACCTTTGGCCATAGAGATGCCCTGGTTTTCAACTTTAAACTTTGGATTATTTTAAAAGTGCAAAGGAATTATACTTCCCCAGCACTGGTATCTGGTTATTAATAGTTTAAGGAGCTTGTAGTACCATAGTACCCCACTAGAGAGCTTGTAATACCATAGTACCCCACAAGAGAGCTTGTAGTACCATATTGCCCCACTAGAGAGCTTATATTACCATATTACCCCACTAGAGAGCTTGTAGTACCATATTGCCCCACTAGAGAGCTTGTAGTACCATATTACCCCACTAGAGAGCTTGTAGTACCATATTGCCCCACTAGAGAGCTTGTAGTACCATATTGCCCCACTTGAGTGCTTGTAGTACCAGATTGCCCCACTAGAGAGCTTGTAGTACCATATTGCCCCACTAGAGAGCTTGTATTACCATATTGCCCCACTAGAGAGCTTGTAGTACCATATTGCCCCACTAGAGAGCTTGTAGTACCATATTACCCCACTAGAGAGCTTGTAGTACCATATTGCCCCACTAGAGAGCTTGTAGTACCATATTGCCCCACTTGAGTGCTTGTAGTACCAGATTGCCCCACTAGAGAGCTTGTAGTACCATATTACCCCACTAGAGAGCTTGTAGTACCATATTGCCCCACTAGAGAGCTTGTAGTACCATATTACCCCACTAGAGAGCTTGTAGTACCATATTGCCCCACTAGAGAGCTTGTAGTACCATATTACCCCACTAGAGAGCTTGTAGTACCATATTGCCCCACTAGAGAGCTTGTAGTACCATATTGCCCCACTAGAGAGCTGCCTCACTAAATGCGGGGCTACTTGTGGTTTCTAGACTCCTAAAAAGTAGGATGTGAGCCAGAGCCTTCAGGTATCAAGCTCCTCCTCTTTTATGGAACCAGCTTCACCTTCAGTCCTGGAGGCAGACTCAGTCCCCTCATGTAGAGTAGACTGAAGACTTAACTTGAATGTTTATGTAACTCTATAACTCTGTCCATCTGGTCACATGACATCTTTTGCTTCTGTCCATCCTGGAGAGGGATCCTCCTCTGTTCTCCTGAAGGGTTCTTCCTTTTTTCCCCATGAAAAGTTTTTTTCTCTTTTTTGGGGGGAGTTGTTCTTGATCCGATGTGAGGTCAAAGGTCAGGGATGTCGTATGTGTACAGATTGTAAAGCCCTCTGAGGTAAATTTGTGATTTTGGGCGATACAAAATAAACTGAATTAGGATGAAGAAGACTATGTAACCAAAGGAAAAAACCCTCATCCCTTTGCCTATCATAGAAACCCCCTTTGAGTGGATAGATATTGTGGGTCCTAACACCAGAACATCTTGGTCATTGTACATCCACAGTCGGTACATACACAGATGGTATTAAAAAAATTAAATTAAAATAAAACGCTCACATGAGCATAAAAGTATCGACAGATAATCACCGTTAGAAGCACATGAGCACAGACAAAACCGTAAGTAGGCTACCTCCATAATTTAAATATCAACACAAATTATTTGGGTTTTCCCAACGGCGTTTGCAATCATTCCGTCACCCAGATGCAGATTAAGGCCTTTACATGACATCGCCTGGAGTCAGAGCTGCTTGTGGTCGGACTCACCGTGTGCCAGGTTCTCAAACGTCTGCGCCAGTTCCTTCATGGCGAGCTTGCTCTCAGTCTCATGCTCAAGCTTGGAAAGCTCCCTCAGTATCTTACACCCACCCAGAGCGCTCAGCACTGACTCCCCTGCCTGATAAGGAAACACAAAAAACATACCCGTTCAAATGAAACCACATTTTTATGGCAGCTTTGTGACATTAGCGATGTTTGCAGTAGTGTGCTAATGCCTCTCATCATGTGTACTAATGTCGCTTCAACTCCAAAAATAAAATGTCTTCTGCGAGGTTGTGCAAATATTACAGGTGAGTATCACCATCTCCCAGAAGTAAACGGCCATTTCGCGGCAGTTCTGCAGGACGGCCCAGAAGAAGAGGTCGGCCCAGGGTGAGCGGCAGCGCTGGTCCCGGTACAAACATTCCCCCAGCAGCATCTGATTGACTTGCTAGACAAAACACGACAAGACACAAAGGGAGGGAGTCACAACCCACCAAACATGTCCTCTCATACTGCTGACAAACATCCATTATTCAATGATCTATTCTACATTCAACAAAAAGGAGAGAGTTCCCCACTCACTGACCTTGAGAGCCATCCTGGTGCTGGTGCTGGGGTTCAGGCCCAAAGGTCCGTAGTAGAACGGCTGACAGACATCACCCAGCAGGTCCCACAGCAGGCGGGATACCTGCAGCATCACCGGACAATTCATTGCTACTATACACAGAGCAAGGGTGCTTTCATGTCATCTCTTTGATATAGAGCAACAAAAATAAAAACATCTGGAATTTGTCTGTTTCCATGACAGAATCAGAAGATTGGTGGAAAGTGAAGTGAAGGGAAACAGGTGCCTGACATTGGTTGCTCCATTCAGTGACTTCTCAAAATCCCTCTCTAAATCTGCTCTGTATCGTCCTCTAGGTTCCTTCTTCCTAAGAATCAGGTTCACCTGGTCCAGACCTAGAGACGCTGCTATAGGCTGATAGGCTGCTGGGGGACGTCTAGGATACACTGAGCACCTCTCTCCTCTCCTCTCTCTCCTTATGGATGAATTTACATCTCTCCATCACACATTATTAACTCTGCTTCCTCCCCGGAGTCTTTGTGACTTCACGTATCATAGGGTCCATTGGACCTGGGTGGGTCTGGTGCCTCCTGACATGGCCCTGCTGATGTCTCATGGATCATGGAGGTCTGGGTCGTGGTCCATGCCTGCTACGAACTACTCATACACTCTGTCATATTCATTGAATGTGTTGTTACTCTGTAATGATTCCTTCTGGTCACATGACATCTATTCTTCTGTCCATCCTGGAGAGGGATCCTCCTCTGTTGCTCTCCTGAAGGGTTCTTCCCTTTATTTTCCCTGTGAAAGAGTTTTTTTCTATTTCTTGTGAGTTTTTCCTGATCCGATGTGAGGTCAAAGGTCAGGGATGTCTATGTGTACAGATTGTAAAGCCCTCTGAGGCAAATTCGTAATTTGTGATAATGGGCTATGTAAAAATGAACTGAATTGTATTCTTGCAACTCCTTTCCCCATCCTCACTTCACCCTCCCTCACCTCATACAGGTTGAGCTCCATCGCTGAAGCGGGTCCACTCAGTGGACTCTGAGGACTGTGAGGACTCTTCAGGGGCACCGTCTCAGGCCTCTGCTGGTTGGGCAGGGATCCGGCCAGGCCCTTCCTCTCGCTGAGACGCTTCTGGAGCAGAACGTAGGCCAGCGAGCTGTCCGGCAGCGAGCAGTACAAGATTTCTAAGCGGCGGTAAGTCAGGTAGTCCAGAATGTTCAGTCCGTTCTCGCAGAAGAGACGTACGAACTGGGGCTTGTTGTTGATCAGTGCGTCTGTCATGGAGTCTTCAAGGTCCTCGTGCTTCAAATATAAATCACCTCATCAGCTTTATGTGATTGGAGCGTAGCAGAAATACATTTCTAACCACCTTCTCTTGTCATGTTGCAATGCATTGAATGAAAAAGAAACTAACAAACTAAGATCAACTAAGTTGTGTGTTACACTGATCAACATGTGTGAGCATAAGTACCTTTGCATTGAAAATGCAGAAGGTTATGTTTTGATCGCCGTGTATTTATTTATTTGTATGCGTGTTACTCGCATAACTCAAAAAGTATTAAACCGAATCGCATGAAATTTGGTGGGATGATTGGTTATTATCCGGGGACCATTTGATTCGATTTTGGGATCAACTGGGTCAAAGGTCAAGGTCATGGAAAGGTCAGAATCTTCTTGAATCGCATGAAATTTGGTGGGATGATTGGTTATTATCCGGGGACCATTTGATTAGATTAGATAGCCCAATCTTGTGATATGCGAAGGTATGCGCTCTACCGAGTGACCATTCTAGTTAACTATATTTAGCTTTGGATACTTTAGTAACTTTGTTGCAACAGTTGGAAGTCTTTGAAATTTCCATTTACATAACTTGAGTTAACTTGAGTACTTAATTTGTTTAAAAGGGATTTAGCAGGAAGTAAGGACCTAATAGGCCCAAATACAAGTGTGGCTTCAGACTTTGAACATTATTTGTGTACCTTGTGATATTCTAAACATTGCTCTTGTGTGTTTGTCATCAGGTGTGATTCTGACCTTCCACTCTATATCTCCGTTAAAGAGCTCCGTTTTGGCGATGTCCACTCGGTTCCAGGCCACGGCCAGTTTCAGCTCCTCGATGTACTCACTGGCTTCACTGGACACGCGTTTACTAACTACACACACACAAAATCACACACAGGTACATGGACACAGGTACATGGACACAGGTACATATACACAGACAGGTACACACACAGGTACATATACACAGACAGGTACATATACAAACACAGGTACACAAACACACACAGGTACAAAACACACACAGGTACACGCACATGCAGGTACATGTACACACACAAGTACACGCACACACACAAACACAGGTACAAAATACACACAGGTACACGCACATGCAGGTACACACACAGGTACATACACACGCACAAACACAGGTACACGCACACACACAAACACAGGTACAAAACACACACAGGTACACACACAGGTAGACACAAACAGGTGCAGGTACAAAACACACACAGGTACATGCACAAACAGGTACATAAACACACACATACAGGCACACAAACACACAGGTACACACACACAAGCGCAAACACCAGTACAAGTATACACACACAAAGTTACACGCACACAGGTAAACACACACCACACACACAGTTACATGCATGCGCACACAGATAAACGCCCACCACACACACACAGATGCACACACGCACACAGGTAAACGCACACCACACACACACACAGGTACATGCACACACATATGCACACAGGTAAGCACACACACAGGTACACACAAACATACAAGTACACAGGTACACACACACACAGGGAGGATACATGGGTTAAGGGGCAGAGATGGCGTCACACACGGGGGGGGGGGGGGGGGTAAAGGTCATGAAGGCTGATGGGAAATACCTTGAGAACACGAAACGACATGTAGGATTTATACTGAGCCAGGGCGAACTCTTCTAGATCTCACAAACCTGGTATGAAATATTCTGGTTACATTCTTTTAAATAATTTGTTATATACTTTTATTGGACAAAGGATGGGGCTAACTTTTCTGTTTAACAGATCATTTCCAACAGAGCGCCTTCTTCTGTGTTCTGCTATTCTAATGGAAGGTCTCAACTCTCCTTCTCACAAGGATTATTCGTGCTTCCTTTTGTCCCTTCTTCACTATTGTACAATCCCTCGTCAACTGTCAGAAAAAAACTATTTTCCAGGTCATCTAAAAGGTCGCATGACAGTCATTTAAATATCGCTCAATTGGCGCACTCATCAACTTCAGAATGTAACTCACGGTTCTTGTGATCCCTTATAAAGGTACTCAGATCAGACAGCTGTCTACCTCAGAGACATTCTGCTCTTTTCTTTTCTTTTCCGGTGTTATATAAATAAACACATGTACTTGCTTACCTCTAACAAGGGCTTTGAGGAGAACTATATCAAAATCATCAGAACCCTCCTGTTCCCCATGGAAAACAGTGATGAACTCTCTGTTCTGATAAATACTCAGAGCCTATAGACACACAGAGGAAGCGAAAGAAAATGAGCCAATCAGCGATTGGAAAATGCTTCTCGGACATTGAAATAACCACACACACTCTGTGGGTGATCTGAAAAGTGGTTGCCATAATCTTATTCATTTCTACTATCCGCAATATTTAAATGATGAAAGCGGTCTGACTCACACTTTCCACCAGTTTCTCCAGCTTAGCTTCAGCTGGGAAGTGTCTCTGGACCTGGTCACGGACCTTGTTGCGGAGCTCTGCGCTGAGACTCTCTGCAGCCTCCCCCTCTGCTGGAGGAGAGCTGGTACTGAGAGAGTCCAGCAGCTCACTGATGAAGTCCGCGGCAGGACCAGATCCAGCAAGAACCAGCCAGGGCGTGGCTTTCCTCAGAGAGACATCTAATCTCTGAGACGGGGAATAGAGGTACACAATTTAAATGACAGGGCGTTTTCAAATGTACTGTGTTTGTTTAGTCAGTGAGATGGTTGTATCTCTTTTACAGTCATTTGGGTACATTATTTAGATATTTTTGATTACAGAGATCATATGCCATGAAATATTAGACGGCTGAACTGCCTTCACAAAAACAAGACAAGTACACAGTAAATTCCCCCGTGTTCAAAAAATATTGTCAAAGTATATTGACTCTTTCAGAGTTATTGCAACAATAGCTAGAGTACATACAACCAATTTAGCCCCCAGTGTCGGTGTCAATATTCAGAGTTAAACATGTTTGCTTAAAATATACAGTGTTAAAGTGAATGTGTCAGAGTCATTATCTTGCATATGTTGTGGCCTGTTAGTGTCTGGTCCAGCCTTAAAGCTTATTAGTAAGACGATATTCTTGGAAATATGTTTGGTAAAATCCCCAAAACTATCATAGTCTATGTTTGTGACAGTTTCCTCACCTCCAGCATGTTGGCGTCTCCTGAGATGAGCATACACAGCACCGGGATTTCAATACTGCCACTACCTGTTATTGGCCCAAGACAAGAAGTTAGGAGAGAAAACAGACAGCTTCTCTAGGCGACCGTGGCTTCGTGGTCAGAGGGTCGGCGGTTCGATCCCCAGCTCCACTAGTCCACGTCGATGTGTCCTCGGGCAAGACACTTAAGCCCAACATGTCTCCCGTAGCTGTGTCTACGCCTACGGTGTATGAGTGGGTTAGCTGATGTGCAGGTGGAACCTTAGCTCCTCCCATCATGGTGCGAATGGGTGAATGATGTCATGTAGTGTTAAAGAGCTCTGAGTGGTCGGAAGACTAGAGAACATCTGTACAGGTTCCATTCAATTATTAATTTCCAATTTATAAAATATTTACAATCTCCCACATACCTCTTGGTGCAAAGATTAAAACAATCCTGCCCCAAAACTCACAAAAACACACAAAACAGGAAATAAAAAAAGAACAAAAAAAAAAGGAAAAAAGGACAGATGCAGAGAAAAGGACCAACAGGAGATCCCTCTCCTAGGATGGAAGAGGCAAATAGATAGGAGACAACAGAGGAGGAGAAATACACAGAAAAGGTAAATAATAGATATGACAGAATGATAGATACAGAGTGTATGAGGCATATTTGAGATGAAAGACGACGATCCATCAGGGGGATGGCATGGGGGAGGGTGTGTCTGGACTCACACAGATAGGAGGCATCAGAGGAGACAGGAATTCAGGAGCAGGGGGGACATCAGGCAGAGCAGATAGTCCAAGGGTCAGATGACCCCACAGACGAAAAGGAGAAAAAAGTCAAAAGGACTTCAAGTGAAAGATGAAAATTCAGATAAAGATTGAAAAATGATCATGAAAAGGAGAAAGCAAAGTTAGTAGGTACGCAGTGCATAAGCTAAATATCCCATCAAGCCTAGAGAGAAGGAAAAGAGAGAGGGAGCAGGGCTCTGTCAAAAGCTCAGAGTAAACTAAGCTACTCTCTAAAGAGGGCTCAGAGGAGACTCCAAAAAGCTGGAACCTGCTGACTGTCAATAGGAAATTGGAAAATGAAGGCCAAAATTTTAAGGGCTGACTGAACTAAGTTCTCTCATCCATTGACTGACACAAGGAACTTCAAGTAGAAAGAGTCTAACTAGTTAGCTCTGGCGTATTTAAGAGAATAAGATAATAATTTGCGACAAGAGTACAATCAATTTTAGATGGGAAGGTTTCAAGAATTTTAAATTGATTTAGAAGAATTTTTCAAGGAGTGATGTGTTAGCTGCAGCCAGAGTAGTGGTGAGAATTTTTGATTTTTTGATTGGATCAACTGGAGGGAGGCAGGATTTGCAGGAGGCTGAGAGCTTGGAGAGACAGAGAGCATATTCGAGGAGCAGATAATCAGGAGTTGCATCGATCCATTTTCCAGCGTGACGTAGATTTTAGTTTCTTTTTTTTGAGAATAGTGATAGAAGAAGATGATTTTTATTTTGAATGAAGAATGCAGAATGCAAGATTTGCTACGTGGGAGTGAATAAATAATGAACAAAAGAGAGTGGTTTCTAGCATTGATAAAGGGACATACCGCCCAGGACATCATCAATCCCAGATAACAGATAATTGATCTCCAGAATCTTGATTGCTCAGGGAATTATTTTTGATCCAAGTTTCATTTTATTTTTGGATTCATTCATTGTTTCATTGTTTTTTGTTTTTAAGGTTTTTTTTTTAGTGTTAGTTTTGAAATTTTAGAGTTTTTTCTCTCTAAATAATATTGACAATATGATGTTAACAAATGTAGTTGGTATATAAAATAATATTGCCCAAAGTTTGAAGCAATAATATAAGAATAAAAGTGGTAAAGCATGAATTGATGTGATTAAATTGAGTGGTGTTGGATAGTGATTAACGTATACAAATACCGAACGACATGATAAATATCGATAAACTTCTTTCGATCAAAGAATGCTACAAAACCAATGACTGCTGCAGTCTTAGTCTCCAAAAGCACAGTGTCACCAAATGTGATGGGTCATGTGGATAGCACTGACCCACTACCAGGACAGAGACCAGTCTGTCCTGTGTTATTTAATAAGTATTTTTATATGCCATTGTTTCCGGTGCTGTGGTGTTTTCTAAATCCTGATTGTTTTTTTAAAATTTTGAAATTATGATGTAGAAATGATTTTGAAATTGAAATTCGATGATTTGATTTATGAGGAAGGGATCTAGGGAGAGGGAAGAGGTTAGAGACTCTCTAAGGGATCTGGGATCCAGGGGGCTTCTTGGCCTTGGATCCAGAGGGGTTTTATCAGGAGAGGTGAAAACCTGTTAGGAGAGAGTTAATAATAATAATTAATAGAGAAGATTAATATGGCAAATTAGGCAAGAAACAAATAAACAGCAAGCGTCAGGGGATGGGGAAGAGAGGGGTAGTATGAGACAGGGAAAACGTTGAAATAAGTGAAAATAAGTTGGTGGAAAAAAAAAAATACCAAAAAAATACCATATACACACCAGGGTTCAGGGCATTTCACCACTTATTCCATTTGTTATTATTAGCTTGATGGATTATTAAAAGATTTTTAATAGTAATCTTCTTTTTAATAAAAAAGGTTTTAAAAACAGTTCCACTAAGGGTTTAAAGAGGTTTAGGCACCTTGCTAGCTGCTCTGTCAGCCACTCTCTTCTGTGCTGAAGAAACCTGGGATTTTTTTTATTTTTTTTTTTTTTATTTTTCTTTATGCATTTCGTAGGCCTTCTTATAGGGTAGGCCTAAGTATATTCTACCTGTTTTCTCTTCAGATTAAGGGATTCTTGAGATTAGTCGAGCAAGCTTTAGTTGACGCTTTTCAGCTTGCGCTGGTCTGAGGGTTATACCAGGGCAAACCTCCTCAACCTACTCTTTCTCTTCCAGAGGTTCTTCGAGGTTCAGGTCTTCAGTCAGGCTTGTCATTCTCAGTGTCAACAGATCATCAAATAAGGGACGGACTAAAGTAGACCAATCTCCTCTGTTATATTGTCCTCTGTTATATGAAATAAAAATACAAAAGGAAACAGCAAGAATCGACAGACAGACTCAATGTAGAACTATTTATTAGTAGTCTTTTTTGAAAAGAAAAGTAAGTGACTATACAAATTCAAAAGAAGAGGTGAGTGGTTGGTCTGAGAGAAATTCTGGGGAGAAGAAGGTCAAATGCTCAATGTCAGCAACAAATAAAGAAACAAGATCAGCGTGTGGCAAAAGCTGTGGTGTTTCTGTGTACTCTGACGAAGCCCAACAAGTCCAACAAGGAGGACAGGCACATCCATAAAATCATCATCAACCAACAATAATAAAATCAATAATAACTTTAAAAATAATAACTTATAAATTTAGAAATCAAACTTGATATAGAAATGAGAATTCAGATAATAATAGAAATACAATATGTGTAATGAAAACAAAATTGAATTGTTGGTTGTAAGATGGTTGAGGCTGAAGGTGAATGTGGTGTAAATTGAGAAGTGTGTGTAATAATGTGAGTAGGATTTAAAATTTTGATTGATGTTAAGATTGCTAGGCCTCTTCCCCTCCTCGATGCTGCCTCGGAATGTGAGTATTAATATGACTGATGGAGATATTTTCATTCATTCATTCATTTTCTTTCAGGCTCAGCCATTTTTCCAGCAGTTTCAATAATCAATGTGATTATCTCATATTATTATCTGATATAACATCATTCAGTAACACAGCTTTAGATGAGGAGGAGAGAGCATTTATTAGACCTATTAATTTGTTGAACTTAATTTGTTGTGTTAACTTGTTGTATTGACTCTTCTTCTGTCTTCTACTTTCTTTTATTTTTTTTTTATTTATGTAATTGACACACACTCTCTCTAAAGAAGTCAAGGGTGGGGGTAAGTCGAATGGAAGAGCAGAGAAGGGGAAGAACCTAAACTGCTCTCCCAACCTCTCTCTGTTCCTGGTTCTGATCTGAAAGATTATTGTGATAGATTTGTCATCATCAATCAGGTCAATGCAGCGAGCCCATGAATGTGGCGTGAATGCTCTCCTCATCTCATCTCCTCATCTCATTTTTCATTCAGTTCAGTCCAGTCTTCCAGTCACATGTCGGCACACACCACAGCCCCAGCCAGAAAGACGAAAGCCAGCGGTTGACATATCTGCTGTCTTGCTACAATGGGAGAGTCAAGAAGCCAGAGAAAATTACGGTGTCCGACTTAAGCACAGCACACCGACACATTAATTTTAGTGAGTTCCGACCGAGGGGGCGGGCGGCATCACACACCACACCGGTGTACAAATCTGACTGTGTCTCCTATATTCCTTAGCCAGCTTCAAACAAGACTCCACGTCGCCCGTTTGACCATTTACAGAAACCTTACATGAAGCAAATAAATACAATTTTAAACTAGAACGGGCACTCGGTAGAGCACATACCTTCGCATATCACAAGATTGGGCATTGAATTATGAACATTTTGGCATTAGTTGCATGCCAATTGGATAAAAATTGACTGCGCTATAGTAAAAAGAAGAGTTTGACCTTTTTATGACCTTGACCTTTGACCCGATCGATCCCAAAATCTAATCACATGGTCCGCGGATAATAACCAATCATCCCACGAAATGTCATGCGATTCGGTTTAATACTTTTTGAGTTATGCGAGTAACACACATACAAATAAATAAATAAATAAATACACGGCGATCAAAACATAACCTTCCGCATTTTCAATGCGAAGGTAATAATCCCCCATAATATCACACAACCTCTCCGAAATGTAACTAAATGTCCTAATCCTGAGTTGATATAGTATTGATAGATAGATCAATATTGTCTTCAAGCTCTCAGCATTTCAACATATCATGTTTGAAAGTCCAGCAAGCAAAACTCACCAAATGCTTAAACTATTTAAGTGGAATATAAATAATCTGAAAGCCAAAACTCCATGTTTAGACGTACTCTATGTCTCTTGCTCACCCCAAATGCCGGTGCGCTGATGGGAAATGTAGTCCTCCAGATTTCCACGAAAGGCCGTCTCTCCGCCCCGCCGGCCGACACTCCCGTCATCCACCAGGAGGAAAGCCTGGCAGTTGTTGTCCAGGCAGCAGGATGTGTCCTGGACGGAGTATCGAGCGGGAAAACTGCCCTTCAAAGAGACAACACCAGAGTTAAAGGGAATGTCTTCTTCTGTGGTGTTTATGTCCAGCCAACCAGACATTATTTCTGTCTTTCTTTCTACACCTCCAACACACCCGCCAGTGATTTACAGGACCTTTGCAACGTTTTCTAGGTTAAATGTTTTCTGGAGTCGATGTGATAGAGCCGGCTTTGTTTCCAGAGATGATCCATTTACTCTCCTCTCCACTGCTCTATGACTCTAGTTGCTCTCCCTGAAACATCATGACAAAAGTCTCCTTGAGGCTGTGTTTCAAGATTGAAGACGTTTAGAAATACATTAGGAACTAGAATGGGCACTCGGTAGAGCGCATACCTTCGCATATCACAAGATTGGGTATTGAATTATGAACATTTTGGCATTAGTTGCATGCCAATTGGACAAAAATGTATCGTGCTATGGTAAAAAAAGAGTTTGACCTTTCCATAACCTTGACCTTTGACCCGATTGATCCCAAAATCTAATCAAATGGTCCCCGGATAATAACCAATCATCCCACCAAATTTCATGCGATTCAAGAACATTTTGACCTGTTCATGACCTTTGACCTTGACCTTTGACCCGATCGATCCCAAAATCTAGTCAACTGGTCCCCGGATAATAAACAATCATCCCACCAAATTTCATGCGATTCGGTTCAATACTTTTGAGTTCTGCGGAAGATTTTGACCTGTTCATGACCTTTGACCCGATCGATCCCAAAATCTAATCAACTGGTCCCCGGATAATAAACAATCATCCCACCAAATTTCATGCGATTCGGTTCAATACTTTTTGAGTTCTGCGAATGATTTTGACCTGTTCATGACCTTTGACCTTTGACCCGATCGATCCCAAAATCTAATCAACCGGTCCCCGGATAATAAACAATCATCCCACCAAATTTCATGTGATTCGGTTCAATACTTTTTGAGTTTTGCGAATAACACGCATACAAATAAATAAATTAATAAATAAACTAGAATGGGCACTCGGTAGAGCGCATACCTTCGCATATCACAAGATTGGGCATTGAATTATGAACATTTTGGCATTAGTTGCATGCCAATTGGACACAAATGTATCGTGCTATGGTCAAAAAAGAGTTTGACCTTTCCATGACCTTGACCTTGACCTTTGACCCGATTGATCCCAAAATCTAATCAAATGGTCCCCGGATAATAACCAATCATCCCACCAAATTTCATGCGATTCAAGAACATTTTGACCTGTCCATGACCTTTGACCTTGACCTTTGACCCGATCGATCCCAAAATCTAGTCAACTGGTCCCCAGATAATAAACAATCATCCCACCAAATGTCATGCGATTCGGTTCAATACTTTGAGTTCTGCGAAAGATTTTGACCTGTTCATGACCTTTGACCTTCGACCCGATCGATCCCAAAATCTAATCAACTGGTCCCCGGATAATAAACAATCATCCCACCAAATTTCATGCGATTCGGTTCAATACTTTTTGAGTTCTGCGAAAGATTTTGACCTGTTCATGACCTTTGACCTTTCACCCGATCGATCCCAAAATCTAATCAACTGGTCCCCGGATAATAAACAATCATCCCACCAAATTTCATGCGATTCGGTTCAATACTTTTGAGTTCTGCGAAGATTTTGACCTGTTCATGACCTTTGACCTTTGACCCGATCGATCCCAAAATCTAATCAACTGGTCCCCGGATAATAAACAATCATCCCACCAAATTTCATGCGATTCGGTTCAATACTTTTGAGTTCTGCGAAGATTTTGACCTGTTCATGACCTTTGACCTTTGACCTTTGACCCGATCGATCCCAAAATCTAATCAACTGGTCCCCGGATAATAAACAATCATCCCACCAAATTTCATGCGATTCGGTTCAATACTTTTTGAGTTTTGCGAATAACACGCATACAAATAAATAAATAAATAAATAAATACACGGCGATCAAAACATAACCTTCCGGCATTTTCAATGCGAAGGTAATAAATAAATAAATAAATAAATACACGGCGATCAAAACATAACCTTCCGGCATTTTCAATGCGAAGGTAATAATTGTGATCAGTGCCTCTTAGAGGTAATGAGTCCTTTTGACTTCACGTCTCATAGGATCCATCGATGCCATGGCCCTGTTGAGACTCCGCCCACTCCTCCTCTCTACCTCCATCTGCCTGATGGATCATGGAGGTCTGGATCGTGGTCCATGCCTACCACCAACTATTTATACACTCTGTCATACTCATTGGATGTGTTCATGTAACTCTGTAATGATTCCTTCTGGTCACATGACATCTATTCTTCTGTCCATCCCGGAGAGGGATCCTCCTCTGTTGCTCTCCTGAAGGTTTCTTCACCTCAAAGGTCAAAGGTCAGGGATGTTTTATGTGTACAGATTGTAAAGCCCTCTGAGGCCAATTTGTAATTTGTGATATTGGGCTATACAAAAAAAGGCTGCACGGTGGTGTAGTGGCTAGCACTGTCGCCTCACAGCAAGAAGGCCGTGGGTTCAAATTCAAGTCTGGGCGAACCTTCTGTGTGGAGTTTGCATGTTCTCACCGTGTCAGCGTGGGTTCCCTCCGGGTTCTCTGGCTTCCTCTCACAGTCCGAAGACATGCTCAGGATCATTAATCTCTAGATTGCCCATTGGTGTGAATGTAAGAATGAATGGTTGTCTGTCTCTATATGTGCCCTAAGATGGACTGGCGACCTCTCCAGGGTGAACTCTGCCTTCGCCCAATGTCAGCTGGGATCGCGACCCTAATGAGGATAAGTGTTATGGATGGATAATGGGCTATACAAGATAAACTGAATTGAATCTTGTGACAAGCCAGGATACACCGAGCGCCTATCTCCTATTCTCTCTCTCCTTATGGATGAATTTACATCGTCCTCTAGGTTCATTCTTCCAAAGAGTCAGGTTCATCTGGTCCCGCCCCTAGAGATGCTGCCAGGCCCGGGGTGGGTAATCGGGAGAATCGGGAGAGTTCCCGGTGGGCCGCTTCACTTCTGGGCCGGTCGAGAATTTTATTTGTTGACATTTGTCACGTTAGTCCATCTTCTCTTAAAGTGGGCTACACACGTTCAGCATTCTGACACCGCAGCCTCTGCATGGGTTGTACCATGCGAGGAAGTTCACCCCTCCAAAATAGAGTTGGTTCGGTCCTTAGCCGTCTTTTCCAAAAAGTTTTCTCAGCTACCGATAGCTGGGCCGGCCCGACCGCAACGATACGCGTCAGGGAGGAAGAGGGCAGGAGGGGATGAAAAAGCCAGATTGAAAAAAAGAAAGGCATTGGAGGAGGATGCTGCCAAATGTGCCAAGCTTACAGATTTATTTTCAAGAGGACAAACACAAGTGGCAACTGGTAAAGAGAGACAAAGGCCTAATGATAAGCAACATAACTATTCGGCTAACGTTGTAGCCTTGATTAATATCATTGTAGCGTTGTCAACCTATTCCCAAGTAAAATATTTAATTGAATTAAAATATGAGCCTTTTTATATCACCCAAAATATGGCGATCCATAGACTTTGCAAATATTGAGATATACTATTGATATTGAAGTATGCAGTAATATGACTCTTAATTTTTCTTTGTAGCTTCGGAGCAGCAGATAAGACAGTCTCCTGCTGAAAATGATGAGCCCGACATTTGCAATGAGGAGGCCATGACGACAGGGACAGGTAGAGAGGATAACAGAGGACACTATATGAATTACAGTTATATATTCTAAGAAAGAGCAGTATATGACAGTACTTGATGAACCAATATGCATTGTTTGCTCATTAGTGTGTGTAGTAAAGGAGTAAATCACCACTATATAATACTCATGCAGAAAAATGATAATGACCATGACAATGACCATGACGGCCCCCATGAGGTCTCACTCCAACAAATCTGGCCTACTGCCTAATCTGAGTCTGACACCCCTGCTATGCCCTTCTGCCTTTTTTAATGTTATGCATATTTTTTGTTAACTTCTCATCTTAAGTGGATTATTATTGTTGTATTTAACCTTTACATTATGTGTTGGACCATGGTATTAATAAAAGAACTACAGGATAGTAAGAGCTGAACTGTTGCTTCATTTATCCAATTTCCACTACCATGAAAATAGTGGGCTGGTCTTGAGCCTGAAATTCCCGGGCTGAAAAGTGGCCCCACTCCGGCCCTGGATGCTGCTATAGGCTTATAGCTGCTGGGGGACATTTAGGATACACTGAGCACCTCTCTCCTCTTCTCTCTACTTATGGATGAATTCTCATCTCTCCATCACACATGACTAACTCTGCTTCCTCCCCGGAGTCTTTGTCACTTCACGTCTCATAGTGTCCATCGGGCCTGGCTGGGTCTGATGCCTCCTGACATTTTTCTATTTTTTGGAAGTTGTTCCTGATCCAATGTGAGATCCTGGGACAGGGATGTCGTAATTTGAGATTTTGGGCTCTATAAAATAAATTGAATTGAAACCAAAGGTGCAAGCTGTATAGCGGACTATCTCAGCTCCAGCTCGCGGGACGCATCCTGCCTGATGAGTACCTTGGCATTGACGAGCTGCTGCCGGTTGTGCACCAGGCCCCAGGGTGCCAGCCCCACGGCAATCACTTTCTTTCTGGAGATAGCTGGAGCCGCGGCCCCGTGGTCCCTCACCGCCTCACCCACACAGCGGGCCACGCCCTCCTTCAGACCCCCCGTTAGGATCCAGGCCCCTGGGGAACAGGTGGTACGCATACAATTGACTTTGCAGTTACACAGCATATATATTCCACATTGAAGTTCTGTGTGAAGGTAAATAATATGTTTCTCTACTTCATCTATGTTCAATAATTAAATTAAATAATGAACTCATTCACATTTTAGTCATAATTAATGTTTATGTCAAATGTTCCGAGCCACGTAATGCTAAATGACACATCATACAAACGATATTTCAGAAGTTTTTGAAATGTTTGTACAAAATGGTTTCAGTTTGGATTCTCAAGGGTATCTGATGACCCTAAAGGTCACTGGGGGTTCTCACCTGTGCTCTGTGCAGCCCTCACCAGCCCGTTTCTGAGGACATCTCTCACCCATGTTTTAATCTTCTCATGGCCTTCCCCCCCCACCACCGACACCACCAAATTGGGTAAAGGCAGGCCCCAGTGAGTCATCATCAGGGTGTAGACGATCTGGGGCGATGTGTCATTCGACAGACGCAGAAACTAGACCGGGGAAAAAAGGAAAGCATTTATCGAAATATGTCCAATGATTCAGAAAAGGATGTATTTCACCAAAAATGTAAACATCGTTCATACTGTTTATCTGACTTTAATATACATGGAAATTAAATCTAAACTATATATTTTACTGTTTATGGAAAAGATGTAGTGCTTCTGTGGTCAAGCAACAAGTGAGACTTTTGTCATTAATTGTATTTTCTGAAAATGTTTTTTGAAAGGCAGACTTTATACGAAGTATTGATGATGTTTTTTCCCCCCAATGCTAGCATTTTAAATTTCAAAGCAGATCCATGATGGAGAGCTTGCCTCCACATGGCTCTCTGAACATCGTGATTGCTAAGCCCACAGCTAGTCGCGAATGGTGCCAACAGCGCTAACAGTACAAACAGCGGCAACAGTGCTAACAGCGCTAACAGTACAAACAGCGGTAACAGTGCTAACAGCGCTAACAATACAAACAGTGGTAACAGTGCTAACAGCGCTAACAGTACACACAGAAGCAACAGTGCTAACAGCGCTAACAGTACAAACAGCGGCAACAGTGCTAACAGCACTAACAGTACAAACAGCGGTAACAGTGCTAACAGCGCTAACAATACAAACAGCGGCAACAGTGCAAACAGCGCTAACAGTACAAACAGTGGCAACAGTGCTAACATCGCTAACAGTACACACAGAAGCAACAGTGCTAACAGCGCTAACAGTAGCCTACAAACAGCGGCAACAGTTCTAACAGCGCTAACAGTACAAACAGCGGCAACAGTTCTAACAGCACTAACAGTACACACAGAAGCAACAGTGCTAACAGCGCTAACAGTACACACAGAAGCAACAGTGCTAACAGCGCTAACAGTACACACAAAAGCAACAGTGCTAACAGCGCTAACAGTACAAACAGAGGCAACAGTTCTAACAGCGCTAACAGTACAAACAGAGGCAACAGTTCTAACAGCGCTAATAGTACAAACAGCGCCAACAGTTCTAACAGCGCTAACAGTACACACAGCTGCAACAGTGCTAACAGCGCTAACAGTACACACAGCGGCAATAGTGCTAACAGCGCTAACAGTACACACAGCGGCAATAGTGCTAACAGCGCTAACAGTACATACAAGGGTAACAGTTCTAACAGCGCTAACAGTGTAGGGGTAGGTGTTACACCGATGCCTCTATATTGACAAGAAAGTGAGGTGCTGCTGATAGCCATTAACTCCTTGTGTTGAGACTGTGTTTGACAATGTTTGCTAATTTAAATAAACTGAAAGTTTAAACTGTGTGCATGTATAGATGGAGAGTGTGTCGGAGTGTGTTCTCCACCCTCACTCACATGACTGTGTTTGCCTCCAGCGCCGGCAAACTCCAGTTCCCCGTAGGCGTCGGTGGGATACTCTGAAGAGTGCTGCCTGCTGTCCCACTGAGTGACGATGGCCGCTCCAAAGAAGTCCCCGGTTGCCACAGAATCGTGTGCCTGCCGCCCACCACCACACTGACACAGCGCTCCATAACTGACACACAAACCAAACAAACCCACACAAACATGTTACGTGGTCCATCACACCTGAAATGCCCAGGGTCATTTCAAAAAGGGCTTATAGGCTGCTGGGGGACGTTTTAGGATCCACTGAGCACCTGTATCTCCTCTTCTATTCAATTCAATTCAGTTCAGTTTATTTGTATAGCCCATTTTCACAAATTACTAATTTGTCTCAGAGTGCTTTACAATCTGTACACATATGACATCCCTGTCCCAGAACCTCACATCGGATCAGGAACAACTCCCAAACAACCCTTCAGGGGGAAAAAGGGAATAAACCTTCAGGAGAGCAACATAGGAGGTGATCCATCAGGCAGATGGAGGTAGATAGGAGGAGTGGGCGGAGTCTCAACAGGGCAATGGCATCGTTGGTAGTAGGCATATTCCACGATCCAGACCTCGATGATCCATCAGGCAGATAGGATATATGACGTCTCATAGGGACCCTATGAGACGTCATAGATCCTATCTAAAGGACTTCAAGATCCTATCTAAAGGATAGATCCTATCTAAAGGACTTCAAGATCCTATCTAAAGGATAGATCCTATCTAAAGGACTTCAAGATCCTATCTAAAGGATAGATCCTATCTAAAGGACTTCAAGATCCTATCTAAAGGATAGATCCATATCTAAAGGACTTCAAGATCCTATCTAAAGGATAGATCTTATCTAAAGGACTTCTCATATCTAAAGGACTCTCTCCTTATGGATGAATTTACATCCCTCCAGTCTCTGTGACTTCAAGTATCATAGGGTCCATTGGACCTGGCTGTGTCTGATGCCTCCTGCCCACCACTCCACCTCCTTCCTACTCCTCCTAATTTGTAATTTGTGATATTGGGCTATATTTTAAAAAATGAATTGAAATTAGGGTACGACTCTAATCTCTATTTCTCAATCAAATTTCAACAGGAGGGTTGTTCCATTTTGGGGGGGGGGGGCAATAAATCCACAATAAGGTGGGCACATATGTACGCTTGAGCCGAGCTACGGAGTCTGAGTGAAACCTTAAATCCATTCTCAAATCAAGTGGAAGCCGATGCAAAGAGGTTCAATGGAGGCTGCAAATCATCATGAAAGAATATGTTAAAATAAAAAATATATTATTATTATATTATTATAATTTTTTTAACTGATAATAAAAGTGAGATTAGAAACCAAGATGGGTCCTACATTTATGTCATATAGGCTTAACAGATGATGTCCGGTACTGAATGTAGAGCTTGAGTTCTTTGAAATGAGGGAATTGGCTTCACCCTTCAGAACCGAAGGTTGGCGACTCCTTTCACGTCATTAAATTCCAATATGTATGCATTTTAGAAACAAACTGAAAAAGAAGTTACTCACCTGAAAGAGTCTTCAACAAAAGTGGTACAAACTCGCTTCTTCAGGATCTTGGGAATCCAGCTCTGTGCAGCAGGAGCAGAAAATACAAAGAACGGTTTGACAAAGAATCACAAAATGACCATATGACCTATTAATACAGTGATGATAACTGTTTTTATTAGTATTAATACAGTGATAATAACTATGACTTTATTAGTATTAATACAGTGATGATAACTGTGTCTTTATTAGTATTAGTACAGTGATGATAACTGTGTCTTTATTAGTATTAGTACAGTGATGATAACTGTGTATTTATTAGTATTAATGAAGTTATAATTACTGTGTCTTTATTAGTAATAATAATAATAAAAATCATTTATTTTATATAGCGCTTCTCTAGACACTCGAAGTCGCTTTACAGTTCAGAGTCCAGTAGTCATACACACAGTAAGCTACATCAGTAACCACAGCTGCCCTGGGGCAGACTGACGGAAGCGTGGCTGCCAGTCAGCGCCTACGGCCCCTCCGACCACCACCAACATACATTCACATCCATACGAACCGGGGTGAGGCTGCAGTGCATGTCTTTATGATGGTGGGGGAAACCGGAGTACCCGGAGTAAACCCACGCAGACACGAGGAGAACATGCAAACTCCACACAGAAAGGACCTGGAACGACCGGGATTCGAACCCAGGGCCTTCGTGCTGTGAGGCGACAGTGCTAACCACTGAGCCACTGTGTATTAGTACAGTGATAATAGCTGTGTCTGTATTAGTATTAATACAGTTATAATAACTGTGTCTTTATTAGTATTAGTACAGTGATAATAGTTTTGTCTGTATTAGTATTAATACAGTGATAATAACTGTTTATTTATTAGTAGTAATAAGGTGATAATATCTGTGTATTTATTACTATTAATACAGTTATAATAACTGTGTCTTTATTAATATTAATACAGTGATAATAACTGTCTGTATTTGTATTAGTATAGTGATGATAACTGTGTATGTAATAGTATTAAAGCTGGGGGAATAATAAAGGAATATCTTATCGTGTCCTACCTCTTACGGCCACTAGAGGTCACCACCGAACAACACAACGGAATACGGGCCTAGTCGCTGCTGCAGCAGGGAACTATCAGGCAGTCTGGCACTAAATGGCTCGTATAGCTATTACAGTGGCGTGCCGTGGGCCTGGGGCCTGGGCCTTCAGTGAGGTCCTACACCAGGGGTGGGCAAACTTTTTGACTTGCGGGTCACAATCGGTTCTAAAATTTGACAGAGGGGCCGGGCCAGGAGCATTTGGACACGCAATGTAATTTATTAAACCTGGAGATTGCGTCTGTTTTTTATACATTTCAATTGAAGGTGCAAAGTTAAAGAAATCGACATTTACTGGAAAAAGATCAATGGAAGCACTTTCAACATTCAAAACATATTATTACCCAACGAATTAATCAAGCTCAATAATTTCTAATTGTTTTAAACCCCGCAAAAATAATGGACGGATTGTCTCAGCTCTCTATATAATGAGGCACAATTGTCCTCAGATACAAGTGGAAAGAGAAAATATGGCCCTAAATCTGAAAATTGAAGTTCGATTTTTAAAAAGTATTCATATCTCTTCTGAAAACACACCTTTAATCATGTGGACGAACTGTTTTGGTGTTTGAAATTGGTTTACCAAAGGTCATAGGTTCACAAAAGCAGTGAAATATCTGAATACAATGCTAGATACATGTAAATAAATGTGGAAAACTAAATTTGTTATCGTTTTTTGAGTAAAAATGATGTGGTCCGTCACACATTCACCAAAATGATAAAGATGGGACTGAGAAATGACTTCATATTGCAGATAAAGCTTCATGGGTTGTGTGCAAATAAAAAATGACCATTACATTTTTTTTTCAAATAAATATGTATTGTACATAAATAAATAAAACTACATTATATACATGTTGAGAAATAGAAAACAGAACACAACTATTGGCACAGACTATTTACAATATGGCTTCATGATAATAACATCATGTCATGCTAGTGGTCCTCCGGGGCACGAGACCTCTCTGCTGGCCGGGCAGGTTGAGCTGCAGGTTGAGCTGCAGGCGCTGGTGAATCCTCTCTGTAAAATACAAGACTAGTCAGCACCATGACATGGAACGGACACCGTGACGGGACACTTAGGCCACGTTTACACATAGCCGGGTATTTACAGAAACGAATATTTCTGCCCCTCCGTTTTCAAAAATAACGTTGTACACACAAGGTCGTTTTCAAAAAAGTTTCTGTTTATATGAACCCGCATAAATACGCCCCTGGCGCGTCATAACTATGCCAAACCTGTAGTCGGCAGTGTAACGAGAAGGATAAAGACATGCAAACCAATCAGAATTCCCAAGACTCGAGACCTCCGAGAAGTATCCTCATGTCAAGGAGGAAATAACTCGGGCGCACCTGACAACGAAAATGAAGGCAGTCGACACTGGACGTAGGAGCCAGTGTTGCCAGGTCCGCGGTTTTCCCGCAGAATTGGGCTACTTTTGAAGTGTTGCCGGGTTGAATTTGTTGTCCACTGGTTCGGTAGACCTATTTTGCATGCAAATTACATGAATATCTTTAAATAAAAATCCATATTTTAAATGAAATAATTTATTTATACACAAATCCTACCAAACTGACTCCAGATCAGCACGTACACACATGGACATTGGACACGTCCACATACACACTTTAAAAGCAGTGTATATGGTTTGGCACGGGCATATTTTGAGTTCTGATATTGGGCTGGTTTTGTCACAGACCTGGCAACCCTGGTAGGAGCGTCAAACTAACTGTAAACATCGGACGCTCACATGACGTGAAGCATTTTTAGTCGCATACTGTGACGTTTGACAACCTAAAACTCCGTTTGACCTAGTTCACACGCAAACACAAAAACAGAGTTTTCAGAAATCTCCACTTTGGCCGGAGTTTTTAGAAATGATCGTTTTCCGTGATAAAACCTCAGTTTTTGTGTAAATGAAAGGCCAAAACGCATGAAAATATATGCGTTTTCCCATCGTGTAAACGGGGTCTTAATGGACACGTAACGTGTAGTAAAGACTCTTACCGGTCCAAGTGGACCTCTTCTGGCTGCGTGTTCCTCCTCGTGGCTCTGCAGCTCCTCCTCCTCCGGAGGCCCCGCGCTGCTTGCTAAAATCACTGCGGCTGTTTCTAAATGAGCCTCACCTGTGTGGTGGGCAGGTCCTTTGTGATTTACTGAGTGTTCATTGGTTGTTGTTTTTTCGCAAAATGTTGACAGACAAACGGATTGACAAATCATGGTGAAGGGTTTCGTGTGACGAGTACTTTCCGCGCCAACGCACACCGGAAGTAAACAACGTTGCGATTTTGACAAGTTCAGCGGGCCGGATTAAAAAGCCTAACGGGCCAGATATGGCCCGCGGGCCGTAGTTTGCCCATGTCTGTCCTACACAGTCCCACCCGAATTAATCCACCTCTTATTACTATCATTATAATGCCATGGCTCTAGACACTATACAGTTAGACAGAAACGCAGTATAACCAGGCGTTGCGTCACCTTGAAATTGACATTTTTATTCAGAGAATTGCAGGGGAAGAGTACAATACAGTACAGTTCAACTAATAGGCAAGAACATAGTGGAGTGCAACAGAGTTATATTAATATTCTTCTTCTATCCATTTCTGGTCCACAAACTTTAAACTTTAAGTCCAACTTTTTTTTACAGTGTGTTCACTAAACAGCGCATTGTCAGCCAGAGCAGTTTCACTGTGATGATGAAGATGAAAGTTCCTGTTTACCCAAACACATGACACAATAATGAGTCTTTTCAAGATGTCCCTCTTGTTCTTCACCTGTTCATTGTGCAGCTCCGTTGCCCTGCGCGCTTGTTCATTGATCTGTAGATCCGCTCCGTGTCCCCAAAAGTTTTCAAAAAGCACCGGTGCTTGTAAGCGCTGAGCCGTACTTTGGTGTCTCGTTGCTGCCTTGGTTGGACAACTCAAGTTTGCAAAGCCAGTGTGGCTCCAAACACCAAATCGATCACTTGCAACAGGCATTCCCAGAAATCCGGGGAGCAGAGCTTCTCGGAGCCTGAGCCATTGATATCGCTCGTAGTTGGAACTTTGAACGTGGCGAACGAACCCCTTCCCCGCCTGTGACGGGCTTTGTAGCGTCAGCGTCGGTCTTAAAGTTTGTCTTGAGAATGGCGTTATAATTATATCCTCGACCAAATCGATATCTTCTCCTCCTTCCGCCATTGTGGGTTGAAAAAACAGCTTAGTAGTACGCGAATTAATTCGTTTATCAAATTCAGTATCCTAGTTCTGAGGTTCTGCATATACCTGCCCATATGCCCCGCCTCTCAATATTGGTAATCCAATCAAAAGACGTGCACGCACTACGCCTGCTAGCTGGCTCCTGTGCTGGTTCCGGGGCCAGCTAGAAGGCCTACAGGAGCCAACTCTAAAGCTGATTGGTTGACACAACATTGTCATTCCCATTCACTTGAAGCTACCAGCGCCCGCAATGTTGATTCTGAAGGCCTAAGGGCAGATGTTAGCCCCCTGGCAACACACGATGGCTGAATATGATTGGATAAAAGATCTAACATAAAGACCAGCCCTCCAAATCTCAACCTGGGGCTGGAAGCAGTGCAACCAAGAGGAAAGCTATGAAATGAAGAGTATAACTCTGGGGAATAATTGAATACATATTAGTGGGAAAATTTCTTTAAAAAATATATATATATTCTGATGATGTTTAGGCCAGCAGAGAAGGCCTTGCTGGCCCTGACGGCCCACCACTGCTAGTACACTACACAACATATTACATAACCTAGAAACACATATGACGTCATAACAACTACAAATCTGAGCTGTAAGATACATTTATAAGCCTGTCTTGTGATGTAACTGTAAAATACATTTTTAAGCCTGTCTTGTGATGTAACTGACTCTCTTCTTCTTTCTTCTTCGTGTTGGTTGCTCTGTGTTGAAGAGATAAGACAGTGCGTTTACATGCACACAGGAAGTTGGGTTGTGCATCGACACACACACACACTGCAGCGATGGAAGAGGAAGTATACTTGGTTCCTTTCCTTAAGCAAATGTAGAACAACTACACCCAACAAGTCTTCCAAAATAAACATGTTGCTAAATTTATTTAGAAGGATTATCAGCAAAAGTGTACTCAAATGATCAAAAGTCATTACTCATCAACTCGTTATGCAAAATACAATCTGATTTCTCCCCGAGCCCAAAGTTATTTTGGGAGCCGTGGTTAAACCCTTGGACTCTCTCCAGGACGTTGCATCCTGGTGTGAATATGGGACTCTTATGATTGGAAACAATATTTTGCCTCTTCAGAGAATTTAGTAAACGTCCATGACAGGAATGACAGGATCCTTCAGATGTCTCACAAACATTATACAAGATTACATTATATTTAGCTGACGGTTTTATCCAAAGCGACTTACATTCATGTTGCATTCAGGGGTTGGGAACCTATGGCTCGCGAGCCATATATGGCTCTTCTGGTGACGGCATATGGCTGCCAGACAATTTTGAGTTAAAAAAAAAAAGATGGTATTATGGTATTACTAATGGTTATTACTTATAGTATTACTTATAGTATTACTATGGTATTACTAATGGTATTACTTATAGTATTACTTATAGTATTACTATGGTATTACTAATGGTATTACTTATAGTATTACTTATAGTATTGCTCATGGTATTACTTATAGTATTACTCACCGTCTTACTCATGGTATTACTTATAGTATTACTTATGGTATTACTTATGGTATTACTTATGGTATTATAGTATTACTTATGGTATTACTTATAGTATTACTTATGGTATTATAATATTACTTATGGTATTACTTGTGGTATTACTTATGGTATTACTTATTGTATTATTTATGATATTACTTATGGTATTAGTCATGATATTACTTATGGTATTACTCATAGTATTACTCATGGTATTACTTATGGTATTACTCATGGTATTACTCATGGTATTAGTCATGTTATTACTCATGGTATTACTTATGGTATTACTTATGGTATTACTTATGGTATTATTCATAGTATTACTTATGGTATTACTCATGGTATTACTTATGGTATTTCTTATGGTATTACTCATGGTATTACTCATGGTATTACTCATGGTATTAGTCATGTTATTACTTATGGTATTACTTATGGTATTACTTATGGTATTATTCATAGTATTACTCATAGTATTACTCATGTTATTACTTATGGTATTTTTTTAGTTCGACTATCTTGAAGAGACGTTACTTTCTTGTTTCCTGTTGTTCTGAGTTTGTCCTCTTGGTTGATGAACTTATTGTGAGTCTCTTTGGATAAAAGCGTCCGCTAAATGATATTTAATAATGTAACGTGACGAGTGACAGACGGACCTGCTAACCACTGACTCCGTTAGTTCACTGAGTAAGTCGTGTTGTGGCTTTCTAGAACATGTTTACATGCTTTCATGTTTAATATATATTATATCACCCGTCGCTCTGCCTGTCTCTGTAAATCAGGGCTATTCAACTTCAGTAGCAAGTGGGCCGAATAAGAAAATCACGGGGGGTGTGAGGGCCGCACAGAATATTGATCAAATAATGGCTAAAAATGAAAAACAGTAATGTATATTTCCACAGGTAAACAGTCACACACGAAAATGCGTCGGTATTGTGTGGCAAAAGTGTTGCGAACAAGCATCACTATAAACATGTTTCAAAGTGTAAATATCCGCTCAAGGTAACCAGTTGTTTCAGATCCCTTCAACCAAACTGTTCCCATGAAAACATAAGAAATGTGACTTAATGGATCAATATATAAATTACTTGAGCTGAAACTAATATTTGGTGGTGCAGCACACAGACTGCGTGTCTTTGAGTGCAGTCTCCTTTTGCGTGAAAGGGATCGAAACCAGGTCGGGCGATCTTTTTATTTTTATTTTTTCGAAAATGTATTTCTTCATCCGTGGCTGTGATGCACTGCTCACTTATACAATCGTAATCGCCGCAATGGATATGAACGGCGGCTTGAAGATCTCCAGCAATATGTTTGTGAATGTGTGACGAATCTGGTGAGCGAGACAGAGCCCCGCTGCAGATGTGAAGAGAACACAACGCACGCACGCGTAGGGAAACCAGTAGGTCTGAAAACCAGTAGGGGTGTAACACCGGCAACCAACATGGGTGCGTAACATAAAGATGTAACCATACAGGTTTGGTTGAGGCAACAGTGAAACTCAATGGCTCTGGGTTAGATGTCTCAATGTATAAAAGAGGCGTGTCCGTCAGTTTTATTTTTTCTTACCAAGCTATACTGATTTGCAGGCAGTCTTGCGGGCCATAGTTAAATTCAAACGGGCCGTATCCGGCCCTCGGGCCGCTAGTTGAATAGGCCTGCTGTAAGCGCTCCTTTCCAGAGCAACATGGCGCAGCTTTGTAAAGTTATACTTTTCATATCACAGTGTAACTCTATTCTCAAGAGCCTGCCTGTGGCTCTTGATGACTCCTATGTTTCCTGATCCAGCCGGATCACCAGACTCCGGGTCACACTCCACATGTTGTTGGTTCGGTCTGCCCAACACGATCTACAAACACTAGTGCACAGGCACCACTTACTCGGGCCAATGTCATCAAGAATGGTTCCACACGTCTTCAAATCAAGGTGCCCCGTAGGAACATAGAAACAGGTTTTGAGTTAAAGAATAAAACTAATATTCCAAAGTTCATGTTAAGACAATGCATTACTATTCTGAATGATAACTTTATTATGACTGCTGCCACATAGACCAATGGTTCTCCGCCTGGTTCCAGCGATGTACTGTTGGGTCACTGTCACCTTAATCCAACCAGAGTAAATCATGTGCCTGGCTCTTCAAATAATTGATGTGATTGGTTAAAAGGTCTGATGGGAGGGGCTAAATATACATTACAAATATGTGCTAAAGATGCTAAAAAGATGGATTTGTTCACTTGTTGGATGTTGCTTTGTGCTCATTAATACAGTCCCGCTGGATTTGCTACATAAAATCATTGCGTCTCTACTCTTCATTTTGCCACAACAGTACCCCTTGTGAAATATCTTTTCAGCCAAGTACCCCCAAACCAGCGCAAAATCTTTCATGGTTAAAAAAATATGTAAAACACAGCCCTGTGATTTAATATACTATATAAAAGTATGTTCTGTTTCGCTCTCTTGGTGTTATGTCTATGTATTGTCTTTTGTCTTTTAATTAATTCTTTTTTTAAATAAATTATAATTCTGATCATGAACTTACACCTAAATTGTATTGAATATTTATTAAATTACTATTTTTAAAGGATTTTTGAACGGATGCTAATTTTAAATCACGTACCCCTTTGGAGTGCCTACACGTACCGCCGAGCCGGCGCAAAAATCCAAACAGGATATGTCCAAACTCAAACTGCTGGAGCCTCATATCAGCCTCAGCCAGCGCCGCCGCTCCCATGAGCGTAGGGCACCGAGTCCTGAGGGGGCGGCAAAAAAAAATAGGCGACTAAAAAAAAGTTATAATAATTATAATGCCAATATTATTTCAGTATAGAAATATTAGGCCCCTTTTAGGCATGTATATCACAAAACAGGCAGAACAAGAGATATATGTAATTGCTCAAAACATGGGCAACATGGCTAGCAGCGGCACTGGCCTCAGCTGAACATAAGCCCGACTCACAACACGTGGTTTGGATGTTATTGGCTCATTCTAACCCCATCAGTCTCGGGCCCCGAGCCGCCTCATGTGCACGATCACGTGATCACACCGAGAGGATTAAGACAATCGCTGATGAGGGGTTGGGCTGTTTGAAACAAAAGGAACAGAAGTTGTCGGAGGAGCAGCCAGAAGATGAAAGCCAGACAGGAAATGAAAGACATGTCAGGAATGAGTGCCGACCGATTCAAGCTGAGGCACGATCGTGGCCCACATTGGTCTGAACTCGGCCGTTAAAAATGCTTTCCACCAATTAAAAGAAGCGGTCGCTTCCAAACGAAGCCATTCAAATTGAAACTTTATCTGTCAACAGTGAGAACTCGTTCCACCCGTCTGCCTCGGGACATGTGTAACAGTTTTGCTCCACGCCTTCCTTTTTGTAATAGTTCTTTTCATCCTGTCACGCCATCTCGTCAATCCAACTCCCCTCACCTGCCTCTGATCACCTCGTTAGTCCCTCATTCCCTTCACCTGGTCCTCACGCCCTTCTCACCTGCAGCCCATCCCCTCATTAGTCCCTCACTATTTAGCGCCCTCACTTCCACTTGTCCTCTGCCAGATTGTCTTGTGTTTTCGTGCCAGGTTCTCCAGCGTTATTTGAGTATATTCCTGACCTGCCTGTTCTGACCCTGCCTGTTTGCCCTGACCTCTGATTCTCTGCCCTGCCCCTTTTTGGACTTGTTTGCTTCTTCGACTGATCTCCCGGTTTTGACCCAGCCTGTTTCCAACCAAAGACAGTATTCTTTGTTACTCCTGTCTGAGTCGTGCTTTTGGGTCCACTCTAATTGCGCCGTGACAACATGTTCACTTCTGGAAATATGCTTTTGTGAGAAAAGCAAAGGGAGCACGTGCTCAGGATCAGACAGCAGGCACATCTGATTTGCATATTCAAGATGGACCGCTCTGGCTTAAAGTAACATTATGCAACAATTGTACCTTAAAATAACAACTTGAAAAAAATTGTGCCGCAACAATGCCTTTTAATATGGCGATTTGCGCCTCCGCCATTGCCATCGGGGGTCTGTGGGGAAATAACTCCGCTATGTAGGATTCTGGGGCCGCCCGATCCGGGGCGGATGTACTTCGACCTGCTTTCTGGCAGTGATTACGCAATGTCATATAGTGCCAGTCCACGCTCGCAGCTACAGTATAAGGGCGAAGCAAGCGAAGTCTCTTGTCATGAATTACACGTTCCAATGTAAATTATGAATATGTAGCTTTTTGGTGTTGTCAACAATATCGTATTCGATCACACGTACTCCACATTCAAACATTTAGAAAACAACGTATATAGGCTGAAAACGCGATCGGTATTTCATCTAAACTAAATGTTGTCATTCTTTTGGTTATGTTAGCATTCATCTCCGATATCACAATGAATAAAACTATGCAGTCATATTTATGTAAAATCTTTGAATATTCTTACCTTATCGGTTGACATAATTTCTTGGTTTCTGACTTTGTCTGGTCAGCAATACAAGTGTATGCGAGGCTGCATCTATCGTAACTGGGTATTTACGACACTGAAGTAAACGTTAAATACTGAAGAGGGCGCTCCAAGGGGAAAACTCCATTATGGGGCTATAAGGTGCGCTCACACCAAAAGCGAAGCGATTTGTTGCGTCGCCCAAAACGCGTGCGTTTACTCGCTCGACCATTCACCGTGTTCACGCCATAAGCGCTGCGAAGCTCCGCGAGGGGCGGGGCTTATCTCAGTGTCTCGTCTCCGTAAAGACCGTTATCATTTCCTTCATCCACCAGAATAACTAACCACTAGTTCTGCTTTATACTTGTTGTGGACATCCCACACACTAACGCCCTCGTGTTTGGGTTGATGACATTAATATCATATACAGGACTGTCTCAGAAAATTAGAATATTGTGATGAAGTTCTTTATTTTCTGTAATGCAATTAAAAAAACAAAAATGTCATGCATTCTGGATTCATTACAAATCAACTGAAATATTGCAAGCCTTTTATTCTTTTAATATTGCTGATTATGGCTTACAGCTTAAGAAAACTCTAAAATCCTATCTCATAAAATTTTAATATTTCCTCAGACCAAGTTAAAAAAAGATTTATAACAGCTGAGTGTTTGTCAAGGCTCAGGAAACCCTTGCAGGTGTTTCGAGTTAATTAGACAATTCAAGTGATTTGTTTAATACCCTACTAGTATACTTTTTCATGATATTCTAATATTTAGAGATAGGATATTTGAGTTTTCTTAAGCTGTAAGCCATAATCAGCAATATTAAAAGAATAAAAGGCTTGCAATATTTCAGTTGATTTGTAATGAATCCAGAATGCATGACATTTTTGTTTTTTTAATTGCATTGCAGAAAATAAAGAACTTCATCACAATATTCTAATTTTCTGAGACAGTCCTGTATATACATGACATCACCCGTAGGCTCACACAGCTCAGTCACTTCCACCGATGAAGATAACTTTTACGTCTTCTGGTTCGATGACGCGCGGAGCAACTCAAGAGCTGATTGGCCCGAGTTGAGAAATTATCGCCTCAAAGTTGAAATATTTCAACTAGCGGCGACAATTGCGCCGCTGAAAACGCGTCTCCCCAAACGCGGCGCCCGTAAAAAATGTCGTCTATCGCAGCCACACGCGTCTGTACGTTGACTTTTCATGGGATTCGGTCGCGCGAAAAAATCGCTTCGCTTTTGGTGTGAACGCACCTTTAGTGTCGTCCAGACATCATCGAGCTCTCTATGCACCCTCTTCACGCTGGAAAGTCGCCGATCAGAATTCTTCCATCGCACCAGACCAACTCAGCAAAGAGACAAACGGAAGGTCAAAACACAAGCATATGTGTCAGTAAACGATGAAAATGACCGCTCGCTGCCGCACAGGAAGTGTGCGTGTTGGCGAGAACGTGCCCGCAGAGAGGATCATCTGCTATTGCTTAAACTAATAGCCACGGTCAACACCCTTCCTGTCGCAGTCCGGTTCAATGCCGCCGGCTTTTTCTACTTATACTGGACCGTGTGGCATCGTTGGAAGATCTGTATCTCGAAGATTTTGTGTTTCTGTTTATTTTTTACTCATTTCTTGTTATTCATTCGGGGCCCTGGTAGGGAACGCAGGCTTAGTAAAAACTCTCGAGATGAGAAACACTTAAACTCTTGAGTTAGTTTACCCTGAGATGAGAAACACTTAACATCTTGACTTAGTTCAACTTGAGATGAGAAACACTTAAAATCTGGACTTAGTTCAGCTTGAGATGAGAAACACTTAAACTCTTGAGTTAGTTCAGCTTGAGATGAGAAACATTTAAACAATAAAAGAAATGAGTAGAACCCTTAAGAGTTGATTTGGCCCTTAACAACCCATACGGTAATATGAGAAAGGGAACTGGTCTGCCCTGATCCCGGTCTTGAAGGAGTATCGGCTTTTCAGGTAAACTCCTTAACTTCTTTAAATGAATCAAACAACGATCAAACATTATGAAAACATGTGTTATGTAATGCCATAAAGGGAATACGTGTCCCTCATTTTCAGGTTGATATTTGCATTCATGCTGTCATTTGCTGCTCGACCTGAAGCGGCCCATTTTAGTGCCCGTCTCCACACCTTTGACACCCCACAGCCCCAATGTGTTTTATTAGTGTGTGTGTCGGGGGGGGGGGGGGGGGTACAATAGTATAAATAAATAAATAACATAAATATAAATAAATAAATAAATTTTAAAATAAAAAATAAAAAGTATATAATAGTACAATATGAAATAAAATTGAAGATGTTAAACATTAGTCAAGTAATTTACAAAATCCAATGTATGCTTAAAAAATAACTCCTAAATAACAACAAAAAATAACAAAATAAAAAGCTTGTAGAAACTATCAAAGTAATCAAAGTCATATTTGTTGTGATTACTGTGGCGACGTCTGAAGACGCCTCCGTGAGGTCAGCGGCCATCGAGATGTTAAATGCAACTAACTGGGCTGGAGGGGGGGCGGTCACACATGTCGGGCTGGACCTTTTGGGGGGAAATGGGCTGATGAAGATAATAGAAGATGATGAAGATGGAATGTAGAACGTAGACGAGACGCCGGGCGGAGGAACGGCCCGATTGGTTTCCATGTGCGGCGACAGGAAGCGGCGTTGAGCCACGTTCACCACACTCAGCTCAGCGTGGCGAGCATTTAGCTCGAGAGACGTGGCGGTATATCGTTACATGAAACTGACTATTTTATTATATTCTAAATAGACCTCACATAGTGTGATCATGGTGTAATCTGGACCGACACGTCCTGCTATTATCATTATTATTATTATTATTATTATTAGCTGCATTGTAATTAATATTTTCAATACCATTACTGCTATTATTATTATTATTATTAATTATTAATACTATATCTGCTGTTGCTGTTATTCTTATTAGTCGTTCTTTTTTCACTCATTATATGAATAATTTATTGAATATTCATTCAAGGGTTTTATGGGGAGTTTCTCTCTGAACCGATGTGAGGGTCAAAGGTCACAGGATGTCATATGCGTACAGATTGTTAAACCATCTCAGGATAATTTGTGATTTTGGGGCTATACAAAATAAATTGAATTTAGTATGAATATATATAAATATCATGTATTGTGATATTTATATTGGTGATGATGATTTTACTTCTAGCCCAACCTCATATTCTGTGTTTATACCAGCTTCACTAATATTGAAGCACTTTGCCATTCAGATACAAGCCATCAATATAATGCATAAACATATGTCATTATTTATGTTTCTGCTATGTTATTGCATATCTATAACTCTTTAAATGTGTTGGTGCTGTGTGCAATGTTTGAATAGTCCATAGATGAATAAATGGTGGGAATATAATTACCAATGACATGCTCTCCACAACATGCAACGTTACATAATACCAAACACAAACCGTGCATTCCTGCTCTTGTTCCTATGTCTGTGTTTCCATCATAAGAGCGCTGCAGGGCTGTCGTGACGGGACTTGAACACCTAACATGTTGTCCCTAAACTCAGCCCAGGAAAAAAACAGGCTTGTTTTGCTTCAAGCGAATATGAAAATATGGAAAAAAATACCAAACAAAAGTCAAACATAAACATTATGGAAATAGATCTCATCTGTTTTTATAAATAGATTTCATCTTTTTTCTTTTTTGACTCAGCAATTCAATGTGTTAATCATTGTGTTTTGAGTTTTGGTCTAAGACAGGGGTGGGCAAACTTTTTGACTTGCGGGCCACAATCGGTTCTAAAATTTGACAGAGGGGCCGGGCCAGGAGCATTTGGACACACAATGTAATTTATTAAACCTGGAGATTGCGTCTGTTTTTTATACATTTCAATTGAAGGTGCAAAGTTAAAGAAATCGACATTTACTGGAAAAAGATCAATGGAAGCACTTTCAACATTCAAAACATATTATTACCCAACGAATTAATCAAGCTCAATAATTTCTAATTGTTTTAAACCCCGCAAAATAATGGACGGATTGTCTCAGCTCTCTATATAATGAGGCACAATTGTCCTCAGGTACAAGTGGAAAGAGAAAATATGGCCCTAAATCTGAAATTGAATTTCGATTTTAAAAAATTATTCATATCTCTTCTGAAAACACACCTTTAATCATGTGGACGAACTGTTTTGGTGTTTGAAATTGGTTTACCAAAGGTCATAGGTTCACAAAAGCAGTGAAATATCTGAATACAATGCTAGATACATGTAAATAAATGTGGAAAACTAAATTTGTTATTATCGTTTTTTGAGTAAAAATGATGTGGTCCGTCACACATTCACCAAAATGATAAAGATGGGACTGAGAAATGACTTCATATTGCAGATAAAGCTTCATGGGTTGTGTGCAAATAAAAAATGACCATTAAATTTTTTTTTTTCAAATAAATATGTATTGTACATAAATAAATGAAACTACATTATATACATGTTGAGAAATAGAAAACAGAACACAACTATTGGCACAGACTATTTACAATATGGCTTCATGATAATAACATCATGTCATGCTAGTGGTCCTCCGGGGCACGAGACCTCTCTGCTGGCCGGGCAGGTTGAGCTGCAGGTTGAGCTGCAGGCGCTGGTGAATCCTCTCTGTAAAATACAAGACTAGTCAGCACCGCGGACATGGAACGGACACCGTGACGGGACACTTAGGCCACGTTTACACATAGCCGGGTATTTACAGAAACGAATATTTCTGCCCC
The DNA here is from genome assembly GCF_029220125.1 of Pseudoliparis swirei. Lineage (NCBI taxonomy): Eukaryota > Metazoa > Chordata > Actinopteri > Perciformes > Liparidae > Pseudoliparis > Pseudoliparis swirei. The sequence continues at coordinate 3,695 of NC_079410.1, read as the reverse complement.
TCCGTTTTCAAAAATAACGTTGTACACACAAGGTCGTTTTCAAAAAAGTTTCTGTTTATATGAACCCGCATAAATACGCCCCTGGGCGCCGTCATAACTATGCCAAACCTGTAGTCGGCAGTGTAACGAGAAGGATAAAGACATGCAAACCAATCAGAATTCCCAAGACTCGAGACCTCCGAGAAGTATCCTCATGTCAAGGAGGAAATAACTCGGGCGCACCTGACAACGAAAATGAAGGCAGTCGACACTGGACGTAGGAGCCAGTGTTGCCAGGTCCGCGGTTTTCCCGCAGAATTGGGCTACTTTTGAAGTGTTGCCGCGGGTTGAATTTGTTGTCCGCTGGTTCGGGTAGACCTATTTTGCATGCAAATTACATGAATATCTTTAAATAAAAATCCATATTTTAAATGAAATAATTTATTTATACACAAATCCTACCAAACTGACTCCAGATCAGCACGTACACACATGGACATTGGACACGTCCACATACACACTTTAAAAGCAGTGTATATGGTTTGGCACGGGCATATTTTGAGTTCTGATATTGGGCTGGTACACACAGACCTGGCAACCCTGGTAGGAGCGGCCAAACTAACTGTAAACATCGGACGCTCACATGACGTGAAGCATTTTTAGTCGCATACTGTGACGTTTGACAACCTAAAACTCCGTTTGACCTAGTTCACACGCAAACACAAAAACGGAGTTTTCAGAAATCTCCACTTTGGCCGGAGTTTTTAGAAATGATCGTTTTCCGTGATAAAACCTCAGTTTTTGTGTAAATGAAAGGCCAAAACGCATGAAAATATATGCGTTTTCCCATCGTGTAAACAGGGTCTTAATGGACACGTAACGTGTAGTAAAGACTCTTACCCGGTCCAAGTGGACCTCTTCTGGCTGCGTGTTCCTCCTCGTGGCTCTGCAGCACCTCCTCCTCCTGAGGCTCCGCGCTGCTTGCCAAAATCACTGCGGCTGTTTCTAAATGAGCCTCACCTGTGTGGTGGGCAGGTCCTTTGTGATTTACTGAGTGTTCATTGGTTGTTGTTTTTTCGCAAAATGTTGACAGACAAACGGATTGACAAATCATGGTGAAGGGTTTCGTGTGACGAGTACTTTCCGCGCCAACGCACACCGGAAGTAAACAACGTTGCGATTTGGACAAGTTCAGCGGGCCGGATTAAAAAGCCTAACGGGCCGGATATGGCCCGCGGGCCGTAGTTTGCCCATGTCTGGTCTAAGATCTACCAATTGAAGAGAAGAGTACAGCCAATCAATAATGGCGCCACGGGCTTATTATTATGAAGTTATTGCAGTGTCAGCATAAAGGGTGAGGGCTTTAGGCTGACACTGCAATAACTTCACCCCAGCACATGAATACAAGTTCTTCTCTCATTTATATATTTACATGCTAATACTAATAAAGACACAGTTATCATCACTGTATTAATACCAATAATGGCACCGTTATTATCACTGTATTATTACTAATAAAGACACAATCATCACAGTATTATTACTAATACAAATACAGTTATTATAACTTTACTAATACTAATAGAGAAACTGTTATATATATATATAATATAAATATAAGTTATCATCACTGTATTCATTCTCATAAAGACACAGTTATCATCACTATATTAATACCAATAATGCTACCATTATTATCACTGTATTATTACTAATAAAGACAGTTATTATCACTATTTATACTAATAAAGACTTAGTTATCATCACTGTATTATTACTAATAAAGTCGTAGTTATCATCAGTGTACTAATACTAATAAAGACACAGTTATTATAACTGTACTAATACTAATAAAGATACAGTTATTATAACTGTATTATTACTAATAAAGACACAGTTATCATCACTGTATTGATTCTCATAAAGATCACTGTACAGAGAGTGTAATAAAGGCCCAGTTAACTTTATATTAACATTATATTTATATTAACGATAACTATATATATACATATATAATTGACACAGATCGTCCCGGTTCACACACATCCTACCTGGTCACTTTCCTTCTTACTCCCAACGCGCCCCCCCTCCCCGTCCCTCTCTCTCTGCCGCACCTCCATCACGCGCTGCAGCCGAGGCGCGGAGTCTCGCGCAGAGATCCGGGTGTGCTGGGTAACAGCTGCAGCCCCGCCCACAAACGTCAGTCCGCCCCGCTCACTAAACCAGAGCAGCCCGCCTCTCTTCCGGCTGAGAGCAACAAGAGACCGACACTCAGCTGAAATGTTCTGCAGCGCCTCCAAATTATTTGGCATTATTGGCTTTAAAAACAATTTCTAAATCTTTTAGTTCTTTAGATTTTTAGAATTTTTTTTTTTTTTTTTTAAATTGTTTTCACGTCCATATGTTACTTATAACCCTAACATGCTACATATGTGCGTGCGTTAGGGACCCACTTAAAATCGCGGACCCGTTTTAAGTGGGTCGCGGGCCTTTGTCTGAGCAAATACATTAGAAATTAGAAATATTATTATTATTTTTTTATATATATTTTTTTTATCCTGTGATTTTATTTTGAAGGGGCTTTTTTATGCAGCGGATTGTCGTTTGTAAGGCCGGCTCGTCCCTCTATGTTTTCAGCAGCGTGTGCCAGTTTGGATCAAACCATCCGGACATGGGGGAGACTTTGGTTTGTAGGATAATTAAATTAAACATCCTACTGAATATAAAATGTAGCTTCTCCCATTAGACATTCCTCCAGCCTCGGGTCCGTCAGTGTTACTCCTCAGGTTGCAGTGCTGCTTAATTTTATGTAAAGCACAAGTATTTACCAACTGATGAGGTAAATATTTACCTTCTGATGAGATAAGTATTTACCTACCGATGACGTAATAACAAGACAAGTACATTTTGTATATATGAATCCTTTTGAATATTTTATTTAGAATTTCAATTTTATTTTATTTATTTAGAATTTGTGCAAAAGCTGCTCCTCAAGTCAGTGAGCTTATGAGTACATTGTTTGTCATGGATTCAGTGAGTGTGTTTTATAAGGTAAAGTTAGTTATTGGACGTTTTTGTTTTGTTTTTTAAAATATGTTTTATTGATTTTCACAGTTTTTATCCCACCAGGGAAGAGGGTTCACACATCTCAGGGCAATTACAGATTTAAATTTAAAACCTCATTCCCAACCCCACCCACCCCACCCTTGTAGGGTTACAGGCTATGGAACTTAAACAATTCATTCAGGTAATTTCAGCTACATTCAGGAGACGGAGATGTAAACAAAGTCAAATAATTACATTAATCCATCAGGTAACGTAAAGCAATTTGGAAATGAAAAATAATAAAGTGAATTATTGGACATTTTTGTTTGTGCATAATTGCTGTTGAGTTTGTTTAAAAATGGCTGCAGATTCTTGAGGGGAGATGGTGGGTCCCAGAGTCAGACCAGTCGAGAACCACTGCGACTAGCCATCATCATACTTAACCATGTGATCCCCGGGCACTAGGACCCTGGGGAGGCTTCGAGTTGGTAGAGGAACTTGGACTGCTTATGACAACACGTGTGATGTCTCTCTATGAGCTACCTACATTCTGATAGGTGCTTTAATTAGTTGTTGTTAGTACTATTGTTGAATTATTCTAGATCACATGCGTCAAACTCGTGGCCACATCCGGCCCGTGAATGAATTATCTTTGGCCCGCATGATGAAAT